>NW_015386218.1:358100-401365 GCF_001527695.2 Protobothrops mucrosquamatus | reverse complement strand
TCGCAAACCTTAGTTCATTTTGATCCTTAGCTTTCCTCACTTCATCTTTGCAGGCTCGGGCTATTTGCTGATATTCTGACTTAGTTATGTGCCCCTCTTTCCACTTTCTATACTTGTCCTTTTTATCTTTCAATTGATCAGAGAGTTCTTTATGCAGCCATGCTGGTTTCTTTTGAGAGCTGTTATTTTTCCTCTTTGTTCATCAAGTTCAGCAAGTGTGTTGCTAAGTATGGTCCTAGTTTCCATCAAAAACTTGGAATAAAAAACAAATGTTTTACATTTGGAGGATTTTCTATTTCTTTTTTCCTCAAAGGGATAGGCTAATTTTTTTTTCAAATTTAAGATCTACATTTACCCTACCCTTAGCTTTCATACAATTCACCCAGCAAAGCTGACACACATAAGATAAAGACTTCGCTCTTTAAGGCTGGCACACTGTAGATAAGGAGAGAGAAAACAGAAGTAGCTAGCATGTTCCCTTTTGGGTGTTTCCCCAAGACACCAGATGTTCCCGGGTGGATTAGAATATTGGGTGTTCCTTTGCTAGAGCGGGGGCCATCTGCATGTATTCACAATTGATACTGTCCCCTAAGTCTGGGTCATCAATAGATTTTAAACCAGAATTATTTTTGTTAGGAATAATAGGAGCTAATTATGAGAAAGATTGCAGATATCTAATACTACACATATTAACAGCAGTAAGAACTGTATTTGCCCAACATTGGAAAAATGAAAACTTACCAACGGAAGAAGTACTAATTAAGAAAATTCTAGAATGTGCAGAAATGGATAGATTGACTTTAAAGATTAAAGAGAAAGAAGACTCAGTGTACTTTAGATTAGAACATGGGATAATTTCTATCAATGTCTAGAAAAACGAGTCAGAGAGAAAGGAACGTGATATGTAATTTTGAATATATATTAGCAAGAAGAAGGCTATTGAGTGATTAACATATTGTTTATGATAATTAACTTTATCTATTATTGTTAGTTAAATGCATGTACCCAGACATTATGCTGTTTGCTAAATATTGAAAATGTTATTTGGAAAAACCCCAACCCTAACCCTAACCCTAACCCAAATCCCAACCCTAATCCTGACCCCAACATATCCCTAACCCTATAAAAACTAATAAAATCTATCTATCTATATATATAAAAACAGTCACTGTGAGAGGGATCTTGGAGTCCTAGTGGACAATCACTTTAACATGAGCCAGCAATGTGCTGCAGCAGCCCAAAAAGTCAATACAATCCTTGGTTGTATAAACAGAGTCATAGAATCAAAATCACGTGAGGTATTAGTACTGCTTTATAAAGCCTTAGTAAGGCCACACCTGGAATACTGCATCCAATTTTGGTCACCACATTACAAAAAAGATATTGAGACTTTGGGAAAAAGTGCAAAGAAGAGCAACTAAGATGAATAGAGGCCCGGAGACTAAAACATATGAAGAATGGTTGCAGGATTTGGGAATGGTCAATCTAGAGAAAAGGACTAGGGGGGGGACTTGATAGCAGTAATCTAGTATTTAAGAGGCTGCCACAAGGAGGAGAGGGTCAACTTATTTTCCAAAGCACCAGAAGGCAAGACAAGAAACAATGGATAGAAACTGATCAAGGGGAGAAGCCACCTGGAATTGAGGAGAGACTTCCTAACAGTGAGGACAATTAACCAGTGGAACAGCTTGCCTTCAGAGGTTGTGGGTGCTTCATCACTGGAGGTTTTTAAGAAGAGACTGGACAGCCTCTTGTCTGAAATGGTACAGGATCTCCTGCTTGAGCAGGGGGCTGGACTAGAGGTCTCCTCCAGCTCTATTCTTTTTGATTCTGATTCTTTTTGGGAACAAATTGATACTACAACATGAAGGGTGCTTCACACAATTTGCCCTGATCCTGAACTGGTTAACCAACCGGACAGGCAAAGCTCACATGAAATACAGGGTTGAAAGAACACACCTTAGGCTTAAAATGATGTTCGCCCACCCTCTTAAGCTTGGAGGATCTGATCCTAGTTTATTCTTTTTTTTATTTTTTATTTTAATTTTCTAATATTACATTAGCATATTCGAAAAGCAACGTGGCAGCTGAGTACAATAATTCCATTACATTTAAATATCATCAATACAAATCTCGAAGTGTTACCACAACTAATTTCCTCTCTTTCCCCCTTAATGTATACTGTCTCATATTCAAACCAACACAATTCTTATTCTATCAATCAAACAGAAAATAACTTTCTAGCATTCATCAGTCTTCAGTTTGTACATATCTTAATTTAACATTCCATCCCGAGGACAAACACCCGAATGAATGAACCACTGACAGCCTAAGACCGGGGTAGGCAACCTTGGCTCTTTTATGACTCGTGGACTTCAACTCCCAGAATTCCTGAGCCAGCACAGCTGGCTCAGGAATTCTGGGAGTTGAAGTCCACCGAGTCATAAAAGAGCCAAGGTTGCCTACCCTTGGCCTAAGATGACCTTCTGATTCATGCAACTTCGACAAACACGTTCCCACTTCTTAGCCTAATCCACACTTTTCCAAACACGGACAAATGAAGACAGATTATGGACTTCAACTCCCAGACTTCAAAGAGGTTTGGGAAACATCGGCCCAATCGGGCACCGGGTGCGAATGCTGCGTCTCAGCCCCACTTGGGTCGCCCTCCTTTGTGTGCCGGCAGAGCCCCTTTCAGGTCGGCGGGTCCCGGTCCTGGTCTCGGTCCTAGCACCCGGGGCCCCGGACTTGCACCCAGAGCCGGCAGGGGGACTTCGGGCCAGCCTCCCGCTTTCCCCCCCCTGCAGAGGCTCCCCCAGGAAATGGGGGGAAACGGCGCCTCCCTTCTGGGGACCCCCATTTCTCTCCTTTGCTCCCCCGCCCCCTTGCCTGGCTCCTGCATGGGAAAGGGCGGCAGGAGAACATGGGACCCCGGACTCCGAAAGAAAACTTGGCTCTTCTCCACGCATGCCTCCAACGCGGGACCCTTTTGCACGGGTAGAGACGCCACTCACGGAACTCGGGAATCTCGTCGGGATCCGCGTCCCCGCAAGGCTTTCCGGCAGCCTCTGCGGCTCTCGCAAAGTCCCCGATCCAGGCTCAAAGCAGAGGGAGGTGGAGAAAAGAAAGAGCAGCCTCTTCCTACGGACGCCCCGAGCAAGATGTGCCTTGTTTTATTTAGCAGCTACCAGAAGATCTGGCGCATGCTCAGTTCCTTTCTAAGATTGAGAGCACCCCCTGGTGGACTCTGCGCGACGTGCCCGGATTTCCCGAAAGGGCGGGAAAGAGAAAGAGCGTTCTGAGGGGAATGGGAAGGTAGGGATGATGGGTATGGGAGTAGGAGGAAAGGCCCCTTTCTATGGTTCTCTGTCCAAGAAAGGTTTTGGCGTCTCCACAGGTGGCAGTTTGATGCATTCAGCTGCCCCTCTCAAATTTCTTGGCTTTAGATGCCTAAGAACCATTTGAAACACCAAGTGACAGCACATGATGAAGAAAAATAATGCTGAAGGAAAAGAAATATGAATAGAAAACCCATTCCAAAATGCAGTAAAAGGTAAAATCGGTGGACATTCCAGAAATTTTATCTCACAACGAGGCTCCTGGGTGGAAAAATGGGGGAAACAGCGTCTCACCCGCGACTGCAGAAAAGGTGAAACTGCAAAAGGATGGAAAGAAAGTAGCGGAAAAGGGAAGACAAAGCTCAAAATGCTGTGAGAGAAAATGAAGAGGGAAAAAAACCAAATTTCTTTTGTTTATAAGCGGAATAGGGGATTCACCTTGTGAAATGTGACTAGGAAGCTTAAAATATGTTTTTTGCGTCAGCCCATGTTCAACACCTTTTAAGAGCAAATACTTGGAAAATGAACTTGACTTAGAATAACAAGAAAAAGCAAAGGAAACAGGAAGTGTCTGCAGTCCTAAAGCCAAGTCAGTTTATCAAAGCAAGCTAGCTGACAATTTTAATCACACAAGTTTGCACATAATAAACTAAATGCTTATTTCAGTTTCTTATGCCTATGCAGATGGGTCCCAAGAAAACAGGACCCATGGCTGTATGGGTCCTGAACCTGTGCACCTGGACCTGTGGCATCCAGGGAGACAACTCTCATCAGAGAACTACACAGCCACCTCCTCAAAGGACACAAGAGTCTCCTGAATGAGAAGAAAATAGAACAAAAATCAGGATTTTCAAGATACAGGTTTAGCATAGGGGGTACCTTGCTCAACAGTAATAACTGTGAGAGGGATCTCGGAGTTCTAGTGTGCTGCAGCTGCCAAAAAAGCCAACACAGTGCTAGGCTGCATTAACAGAAGGATAGAATCAAGATCACGCGAAGTATTAATACCACTCTACAATGCCTTGGTAAGGCCACACTTGGAATACTGCATCCAGTTTTGGTCACCACGATGTAAAAAAGATGTTGAGACTCTAGAAAGAGTACAGAGAAGAGCAACAAAGATGATTAGGGGACTGGAGGTTAAAACATATAAGGAAAGGTTGATGGAATTCGGTATGTCTAGTTTAATGAAGAGAAGGACGAGGGGCGACATGATAGCAGTGTTCCAATATCTCAGGGGCTGCCACAAAGAAGAGGGAGTCAAGCTATTTTCCAAAGCGCCTGAAGGCAGGACAAGCAATGGATGGAAACTAATCATGGAGAGATGCAACCTAGAACTAAGGAGAAACTTCCTGACAGTTAGAACAATTAAGCAGTGGAACAACCTGCCTCCAGAAGCGGTGAATGCTCCAACACTGGAAGTTTTTAAGAAGAAATTGGACAGCCATTTGTCCGAAATGGTATAGGGTTACCTGCCTGAGCAGGGGGTTGGACTTGATGACCTCCAAGGTCCCTTCCAAGTTTATTGTTGTTGTTATTGTTGTTGTTATTATTATTATTATTATTATTTTTATTATTATTATCATCATCATCATCATCATCTGTCCTATTGCTTAAATTGTCCCAAGCAAAGATATACACTTCAGGGCTCTTCAGTGAAAGGAACCCCAGTTTCCTTCTGCATCTGTTGTCTGTCTGTCTGTCTGTCTGTCTGTCTGTCTGTCTGTCTGTCTGTCTGTCTGTCTGTCTGTCTATCTATCTATCTATCTATCTATCTATCTATCTATCTATCTATCTATCATCATCTATCTATCTATCTCCATCAATCCATCAGCAAGACTTTCAGCACCTGGACAGAATTGCTTGGTAGATGGACTTTGGAAACCCCATCACTGACTCCCATCCATCCTGAATTTGCAGAAGAAAATGTGGGGATTCATTTTACCATTTAAGTAAAAGCTTGTGGTGTCCCCAGAAGGAACAATCCTATCCATGTTCAACACCTTCATGAAAGTGCTGTGAGAGGTAGCCAGTGATTTAAGTGGGGTACAATCAGTAACAGCACAACCTTGATTCTGTTTGCCCTCAGATTACAAGGAAGCCATTGCCATTATCTGAACAGGAGAAAAGAAGGAGGAAAAAAATTGTCTAGGAAGCACATTTCTTATCCTTTCCAAAACTGGATTGTTTGGCTCCAAATTCCAGGTACAAATCAGAGTGTTAGAAAATAGTTTGCAGGTCAAACGTGCCTTGATCTGGCCACCCTCTTTGGATTTTAACAGTGTGCTTTATCTTTTAACATGGTGCCATTATTTTTCTTATCACTGGTTATAAACAAGGCCTTTTAAAAAACTGTTAAGATGCCAATGTGATTCTTTTAACTATTATTGAGTAGCTTTGAACTATTCCATATCAAAGAATTACTAATACCATTTCGGACAAATGGCTGTCCAGTCTCTTCTTTAAAACTTCCAGTATTGGAGCATTCACAGCTTCTGGAGGCAGGTTGTTCCACTGGTTAATTGTTCTGTCAGGAAGTTTCTCCTTGGTTCTAGGTTGCTTCTCTCCTTGATTAGTTTCCATCCCTTGCTTCTTGTCCTGCCTTCAGGCGCTTTGGAGAATAGCTTGACTCCCTCTTCTTTGTAGCAGCCCCTGAGATATTGGAACACTGCTATCATGTCCCCCCTCGGTCCTTCTCTTCATTAAACTAGACATACCCTAATCCAGCAACCGTTCCTTATATGTTTTAGCCTCCAGTCCCCTAATCAACTTTGTTGCTCTTCTCTTTCTAGAGTCTCAACATCTTTTTTACATCGTGGTGACCAAAACTGGATGCAGTATTCCAAGTATGGCCTTACCAAGGCATTGTAAAGTGGTATTAATACTTCAATCATTCCTATGACTACCAGGTTTTGTATTGCTTTGATGAATTGCGCATAAGACAAATGGGCAGATTATTCAAACAAAGGGAAAACATCATATGCACACCATTACTCTACCAAGCATCTTCCCTTCTCCAAAGGATAATGCTTTGAGAAGCATCCTGTGTTAAGATCAAAGGAAAACATTCCTATCACTAACAGCTCTTGTGGAATGGGATAACTTGCCATAGCCAACTTGCTGTGGCCAGTTTATCACGAGACAACTTACCATGGGAGAATTCAACCAATAAAAAAGTTAAATTAATTTTGACGGAACCTTGGCCAATAACAATAAAGTTAATCCCAAAATAACAAGAATTGCAATAATTTTGACAAAAACATGGCTACCAATAATAAAAGTAACTGAATGAAATGATTAACACACCACTGAATTGTCCTGCGGTGGGTTGTCACATGGCAAGTTGGCTGCAGCGAGTAACATCCAAACCACCCAAAAGGGAACATATTAGCTACTTCTGCTTTCTTCCTTCTTATCTACAGTGTGCCAGCCTTAAAGGGCGGAGTCTCTATCTTATATGTGTGTCAGCTTTGCCGAGTGAATCGCTTATGTAATCAAAGTAGGTATAAAAACAAGGCTTTTTCAATATTCAATAAATAAATATTTATTCAATATTTACTCAGCTGAATAAACACGTAACTCTTGAAGGCAACTTCTGGTTTCCTGTATTTTTTATCAAGCAAAATCTCAGAACCTGCATATCAACCAGTGTTTGTTGTGTTTTCACAACATATGCAGCACATGTAGTATGGAAATAAACTATCATGAATTTTGCATTACCGTAGTAAAATGTTATCAATTTAATGCCCTAGCTTAGTGGCTAGAGATTAGCAGTTCTAATGTGTATTAATTTAGCATACAGGTAGATAATCTGCGTTGGATCATCATCCAAGCTGGACATTATGGTAGTTTGTCCAACTGTTTCCACACTTGAAAACTTGGAATGGGCATGCAAATTATGACATGGGAGAAAATCTTGCCACTTTATATATCCTGTCATACCAAATCGGTAAATCCACAGCTTCCCATGATATGCAATGCTTTCTACAATCTATGTATATTTCTGCATTGGACAATAGGGTTGCATCTGATTAGGTTGGCTTAACTCTCTATATGCTGTAATACTGTGACAAAATTTGTAACATTTGCTGTTATAGGCAATGGTGAATAGCTGCATGTTAGATGCATATGAAGCACCATTTCATCACAGTACTAGATGGCTGCAACCAATGCTACAACAGTGCTACAAAAGTGGCATCAAAATCAAAGCTTCTATTGATCCGCAGCTTTCCTAAACTGAAAATATTTCTCACTTTGAATGAACTCTTTAACCGCTGAGAACTGTACACACAGCTTTTTATTTGGGCTGATTATAGGATGTACACCTACACAGAAACCCAAATTATATGCCTGCTTCCCAAAAAGAAATCACTGTTGGCACATCAATTGTTTCGTGCAGGTCTCAGTCTTTAATGTTTTGAACACAGTCCTGGAATAAACTACCCAATTGGAAAAGTATGTTCAGTGTTTCTGTAAGCTTCTTACATTGTTCAACATATGTTCAACACACTGTGCTAGTTTTTTGATGTCATTTGATTCATTATAGCTGCTAAAACAATCTTTGACCCGCTAATGTGTGAGTATATGCTGCAAAATTAGTACATGAGAAAAAAACACAAGACCACGGCATAAAGAACCTTTTATTAATCTACTTGATAATTTTGTGCTATGACACGTATATAGTCAATAGGGTTGTGGTTACCATATTCGCTGACAATCCTGGCAATGTATCTATCTGCCATGCAATATTTCTTCAGTTTCAGTGGAGACCATGTTCTGAAAGGAGTTGTTCATAAACAGTATCTCTGTCTTTCTGGATTTTCCATAGACCATCAATAAATTTCCAAATAGTTGGACAGTACATTCCCAATTGGGAATGCAGTTGCCGTTGAGCAGCTTCAGAGAGATTGTTTGTACAATCCTCTGCGCTTCGTTTTTGGTCAAACAGATTCCACAGAGCTGTTGGGAACAAAGCGTTTGTCTTCCTTGCCCTCTCCTGCTTGGATAACCTATGTAGCTGTCCTCGAACCAGTTCAGTAGAGGTTGCAGCTCTCCTGGCGGATATTCTTCTAGAGCAGCAACATATTATTCCGGGACAGGCACAAATGTCAACGCTGAAACCATTTTTGCCTTCATAGCAAACTCTGCATTGGTGTTGAATTCATGAGCAGCTCCAATTGTTACCAAATGCTTTCTCACGTTCTGAGTGAGGTGGAACAAACAGAGAATGGTCTGTGGTTGGGTGTTAGCCACCAGGATTTTCACAAACTCAAACAGCAATTTGTATGTAGCGCACTGTTTGTTTGGCAGATGTGCATACAACACAGGATGCACGCCTCCATAGTTCTTTGCTAGGATCACATAAACTTGAGCTTGGGAGCAATTGCAAAAGTGCCATCCAGGTGTCAGATGACTGCAGAATGTACAAGCAACTACTTCTGCCAAATATTAGGATCCTCCTCAACCCCTCTCCGAAATCGCCAAGTTAAGAATGGCTCTTCTACGTCTGGAGTTGGTCAATAGATCTTGTATTCCATAGGTAATACGAGGTAATCCAGGCTCACTGGGTCCAAAGGTGCTGCCTGCATTTGTTTTCGTGTCNAATAATTTGGGATATCCCTTCCACTGTCTCTTCAGCTCGACGCTTCATCCTCGTCACAAATCTTGCCACTTCCACATTCGCTGTAAGCCAGTGGGAATGACTGTTGATCCGCTTTATTACTTCTCTGTTTCTGGTGTGAATTCTAGCCTTGCATTTCTATACTGATCACAGCGCCAAAATGTAACGGGAAGAATCAACTTCACTCAGCTTATTGAATACACAGAGATACCCATCAGAAGCAAACTTTTCTCTTCCTCTCTGGCTTATAACAGTAACATCCATCTCGCACGTCGAAATGGGACAACAAGACACAGCCAAGTCGCCGCAACCACCTCGCCGTGGCCATCTCGGCACAGTCAACTCACCATACTTTGCTAAAAAGAAAAAATGAACTCGTAATCAAACTTGCGTTTTAAAAAGGACAAACTATGTAAAGAAGAAAACAATTGTGTAACCTTAGAAAGAGAGGATAAGTTATAACCTTTTATTATTTTTGTCTTTATTTTCTCTTTCCTTGTTTAATTATACTTTTTTCATGTTCATTTATCACCTTATTGCCTTCTTTACTTCCTGTTCAAAATTTGTTATTGTTTTCTTCTGATAAAATTTCTTTAATAAAATTATAATAATAAAAAGGAAGAGCTGATATATCTAATTACAGAACGTCTTCCCAAATACACTGACTGGGGAGTAGTAAATTCTTACCCAGAGAGTCCACATTCCTATGATTTTTCCAGCATGACTTCACAATGCAGTGCTTTTTTGGTGAACATCCAGCTGAGACCTCTCCTCCTCGGAGAAATACACAGCCATCTCCTCGAAGGACACAAGACCTTCCTGAAAGAGAAAAAAATAGATAAAAAGAAGTCAGGAGAATTTACAAGATTTGTCCAACAGTTTAAATCATCCCAAGCAAAGATATATACTTCAGTGTCATTCAATGAAAATAATCCCGTCCGTCCATCCATCCATCAAGACTTTCAGCGCTGGGAGAGAATCAACTGGCAGATGGGAACTTGGAAAGCCCACCCATCACTGACTCCAATTCATATTGTGTTTGCAGAAGACAATGGGGGGGGGGAATTCTTTTTACCATTTAAGTAAAAACCTTGTGGTGTCTCCAGAACGAACAATCCTATCCATGATCAACACTTCCATGAAAGTGCTGTGAGAGGCAGCCCAGGATTTAAATGGGTTGCAATCAATAACCACACAACCCTGTTTCTGCGTCTCCTCAGATTGCAAGGAAGCCATTACTAGTAATTTAAGCAATTGGCTGAAGAGGAGAATACTGCCTTGGAAGACCATTTCTCACCCTTTCCAAAGCTGGATAGTTTGGCTCCACAAACTAAGCACAAATTGGAGGATTAGTTTGCAGGCCAGAATGGCCTTGAGGTGGCCACCTTCTTTGGATTTTTAATCATCTGCTTTATCTTTTAACATGGTGTGATTGTTTTTTTTTCTTATCACTGATGATTAAACCCCCCCCTTAAAAACAGTAAAGGGCCAATCTTATTATTTTAGTTATTACTGAGAAGCCTTGCACAATTCCGTGTCACAGAATTAATAATTGTCATGGTTCCGATAGATGAAACTCTTCAAAGAACTTTGAGGCACTGTTTAAAGAATCTTTATTTGAGAAGCATAGCATCGTCACTAACACGGTGGAAGCCAAAAACTGGATTCCCCTCCCCTGAACCTATAGTATCAAAGCACAATTCCCTCCTCCAATTAAAAGTCATAACTCATATTCTCCAATTAGTTTGAAGTGCAGGCTCTCCCTCCATTTCTCCAGCCCAGTTCTTATCATCTTTTATTTCATTAACCTTGGCTCATACACTGTCCAGTATTATTATGTCTATCTAAACTCTCATGCACAATCCTTCCGCCCCCAGCATCATCTAACTCTTGTCAAAGCAAAAACATCTGATGTTAGCAGCGTTGACATAATAGGATGACTATTTTGTTGTTGTTAATTGTGAAGTTGTGTCCGACCCATCGTGACCCCATGGACAACGTTCCTCCAGGTCTTCCTGTCCTCTACCATCTTCTGGAGTCCATTTAAGTTCACACCTACTGCTACAATGACTCCATCCAGCCACCTCATTCTCTGTCGTTCCCTTCTTCTATTGCCCTCAATCTTTCCCAGCATTAGGCCCTTCTCCAGTGAGTCCTTCCTTCTCATTAGGTGGCCAAAGTATTTGAGTTTCAACTTCAGAATCTGGCCTTCTAAAGAGCAGTCGGGGTTGATCTCTTCTAGGACTGACCGGTTTTAACGCCCTGCAGTCCAAGGGACTTGCAGGAGTCTTCTCCAACAACATAGTTCAAAGGCCTGCTCAGCCTTTCTTATGGTCCAACTTTCACATCCATACATTGCAACTGGGAAAACCATGGCCTTGACTATACGCACTTTTGTTGGCAGGGTGATGTCTCTGCTTTTTAGTATGCTGTCTAGATTTGCCATAGCTTTCCTCCCCAGGAGCAAATGTCTTTTAATTTCTTGGCTGCAGTCCCCATCTGAGGTGATCTTGGAGCCCAGGAAAATAAAATCTGTCACTACCTCCATTTCTTCCCCACCTATTTGCCAGTAATTGAGAGGGCCGGATGCCAGATATTAACACTGTGATCAACTTATTTTTATTATGCTTCTCTTACTTGAGTTGGAGGTTCAACCACTGTTTTAGCTCCACCATAACTACAAGTCAACTTTGTTCTATTCTTCCCTGTGAGGGAGACAGAATGTTAACATGCACAATTAATAAAATATCAGGAAGCCAAGAGAAGACAGAGAAGGTAAGACAGTTGGGATCTCTGTTGGGAATGGGAGGACCTATGATTACCATTTGAGGTGTTCTGACTTGGATCTTCCTGAGAGATCCTCCTGAAAAAAAATCTCTTGTGGAGGATTGGAGCTGACTCAGGAATTCTGGGAGTTGAAGTCCATGAGTCCTAAAAGAGCCAAGGTTGCCTACCCTGACCCTAACATGACCTTCTGATTCATGCAACTCCTATAAACAAGTTCCCCACATCTTAGCTTAATCCACCCTTTTTCAAACATAGACAAATAAAGAGGTTTGGACTTCAACTCCCAGACTTGAAAATAGCCAAGTTTGAGAAACACCGGCCTAATCGGGCACAGGGTGTGAATGCTGCGAATCAGCCCCATTTACACCTCCGTCCCTGCAACGTTTCCCTCCTTCGTCTGACGGCAGAGCCCCTTTGCAGTCGGGGGGAAAGGTTGGGAAGCAGCACCCCAGTCCCGGTCCTCGCACACGTGGCCCCAGACTTGCACCCAGAGCCGGCAGGAGGACTTCTGGCCAGCCTCCCCCCCAACACGCAGAGGCTCCCCCAGGAAATGGGGGAAACGGCCCCTCCCTTCGGGCGACCCCCATTTCTCTCCTTTGCTCCACCCCGCCCCCTTTCCTGGCCCCTGCATGGAAAAGGGCGGCATGGGAACATGGGACCCGGACTCCTACCCCGGGGGAAGACTTGGCCCGTCTCCACGCTCGCCTCCAGCGCGGCATCTCTTTGCACGCCGCCACTTATGGAACTCGGGAGTCTCGTCGCCACCCGCGTCCCCGCAAGGCTTCCCGGCAGCCTCTGCGCCTCCCGCAAAAGCCCCGACCCGCCACAACGGGGGAAGAAAGGCAAGACGCGCACCCAACCTCTTTTGGCAAGATCCTCGGGCAACACGTGCTTTGCGCCCGCGGAACAACCGGGCGCATGCTCAGTTCCCTCCTGCAGTTGAGAGCGCCCTCTAATGGATTCTGCGCGAAGTGCCAGCATTCCCGGCAAGGGCAGGAAAGAGGAGCGTATCTGAGGGGAAGGGGGGAACAGGGATGATGGGTATGGGAGTCCGAGGAAAGGCCTCTCTCAATGTTTCCCTGCCCCATAAAGGCTTCGACGTCTCCAGAGGCGGTAGTTTCTCCATCTTCTTTTCCTTCCTGTCCAGGAACCGTCTGTGGAGATGAAGAAAAATTTCTCTGGAGGATTTGAACTCGCTTCCCTCAAGAACAGCCGCCCTGAAGGCTCCGCAGAGATTGGAGGAGGCCTCAAAAGAGGCTAAATCCTGTCAGAAACGGCCAGGCGGTCAGAAAACGAGGAGCAGGAGCCTCTCTGGAAACACAATTTGTATCTTAACGGTTGTTGCAAACTCTGGCCTGAAGTGGAGTTAGATGGGACAGAGGCAGGGAAGCCACGACCAGGAAAATGGAGATTTCTAGTGATTTTTATTTCTATATTTCAATATATACAGCTGCCTTTCTCAAATTCGTGGCTCTGGGGACCTAACAATAATTGGAAAGACCGAGTGGCAGGTTGTGACCAAGAAATTAATGCTGAAAAAAAGGAAAAAACCAGCTCCAAAATAGAAAAAAAGCTCAAACTGGTGGATGTTGCAGAAATTTTACCTCATAGCAAAGCTCCTTGGAGGACAAATGAAGAGGGGGGGAAACGGCGTCTCATCTGTGACTGCAGAAAAAGTGGAATTGCAAAATGAAGGAAGGAAAAAATTGAAAGGGAATATAAAGCTCAAATACTGAGGGGAAAAAAAGAAATGTTTTATTCATGGGTTGAGTAGGGAATTGACCTCAGGAAATGTGACAAGGAAGCGTAAGAGAATTTAAGGCAAGGGAAAAATATTTAGATCATGAGTAAACAGAAAAAAGAAATAAAAAAGCGAAAGAACTTTGATTTCAGGCATAAGACTTGAAGATACCACTAGTTTGAAAAGATTTGTTTGCATTTGGAGCTCACAATGTGTGTGGGGAGGGAGATCGACGACAATGAGTGAAAAACTAAATGGAGGGGAAGTGTTTAAAAAGCAGTTTTGAAAGAATGGAGTTAATTTTTTTTATTTAGTTAATTTATTTATTATCTTTATTTCTTTGTTCTTCAGTTTGACCTGGAACCATTAATGAGCAATATTTGAATAAACATTTTCAACCCAGCAGGATCCTCTGAAAGTCTAAAATATGCCTCCCAATCAAAACTTTCAAACATATTGTGTCAATTTTTAAGACAACCAAGAGAAAGATAACATATTTGTTTACCCACAGCATCAAATGTAGACTTTTTCTTAGCCCTTGTCACACCATAGAAAGGAAGAAGAGCCCCAATGCTTGAGAAAAAAAAGTCTTTTGCACATCTATTTCAGGGGCTTCTCATCATTCTGGCTCCTTTTTTGAGAGGAATTTTCTTCCTGAAACTCTTTTCACATACTACTATTTGATTATTGTCTAACATCATGAGAGTCCTTTGACCAAAAAAGGTTCCCTGCTTCTGCATTCATAGTGGCTGACTCAGGTCTCTGTTCTTCACAGTAGAAGCAAGTTGGACCAGTTTATTGTATCTTAGAATAGAATAACAGAGTTGGGACTTCGTAGGTCATCTAGTCCAGGAGTCCCCAACCCCCAGTCTGTAGACTGGCACCGGTCTGCAGCATGCCAGCAACTGGGCCATGCAAACAAGTGAAGCCCCATCCACGGGATGCAGGCAGCACATGAAACCATGCCCCCTCCGGTCAGCGGAAAAAACCTCTCTCCATGGAACCGGTCCCTAGTGCTCAAAAGGTTGGAGGCCGCTGATCTAGTCCAACCCCCCCCACCCAAGCAGGAGACCCTACACCATTTCTGACAGATGGCAGTCCAGTCTCTTCTTGGAAGCTTCCAGTGATGAAGCTCCCACAACTTCTATAGGCAATCTGTTCCATTGGTTGATTGTTCTGTCAGAAAATTTCTTATTTCTAGGTTGAATCTCTTCTTGATCAGTTTCCATCCATTATTCTTTGGTCAGGAAGGACTGAAGTAATTTTTCTGAAGTAATTTTTATTAATTTCATCTGGTCCCCACAGATTTCCAAAGATCTTCCTCCTTGCTTGATCACTTGTAATGTCAGCACACTGGAGTTGTTTTCATTCTCATCCTCTTGAGTATCCCTAACTTGGGAGCAAAAGAAAAACAAAAAAGGAAAGAATTGTAAACTTATGAAAAAGAAGGAAAGTTTAAACCATGGGAAGTGTCTGTGGATCAGTTGAATTTTTACCTGCGTATCTGTTATAGTGGAAGAAAGACTAATCGAGCTTTGTCTTGAAGAGATGTATCCAAGAAATGCAGTTCCTTCTGCTGCCTGAGGAAGCAGCACCTATTATAAACCTATCAAGAACCATGATCAACTGGAAACTAGGATAAATGTAAACTTAAAAAAAATATTTTATTGATGTGCAATAGCAACAGCCACTTTCAAATGGCAGTACTTTCAAAAATCCACTGTTCATAATTATGAAATCAACTTTCTTACAGTCAAAGACGCGCATAAAGAGGGTTGGATACACTCAATTAAGCATAATTATTTAAAAGTTAACATACGGTAATTAAAACAGACATACCCATGCTTTTTTTCCCCATTGGTTAATTCATCTCCCTGGTACCATCAGCTGTGAGGGTCAGACTTAAAACTGTAGCTTCATTAGTTCAGCATACACAAATTGGAAATGCAGATTTAATCAAATCAAAAATTTACATAGATTCTCACCCAAATGGATCTGTGTATGGGAAATTAGGTCATTCGTTGTCTTGAAACTCTTTCCACATTCTTCGCATTTATACTGCTTGTTCTCCGTGTGGGTTCTTTTATGTCTCATAAGAGATGACTTTTGACAGAAACCCTTTTCACACTCCATGCATTTATATGGCTTCTCTTCTGTATGGATCCTTTTATGTCTCATAAGAGGTGCACTTTCACAGAAGCCCTTTCCACACTCCATGCATTTATATGGTTTATCGCCTGTGTGGATTCTTTTATGGGAAGTAAGATTACTGCTTTGAGTAAAAGTCTTTCCACATTCCATGCATTTATATGGCTTCTCCCCTGCATGGATTCTTTTATGAGAATTAAGATTACTACTAGTACTAAAACCCTTTCCGCACTCCAAGCAGTTGTATGGTTTTTCCCCAGTGTGGATCCTTATATGTTTTGTAAGGGATGCATTTTCAGAAAAGCTCTTTCCACACTCTGGGCATTTATAAGGTCTCTCCCCACTGTGCATCCTTTCATGGGAGGTAAGATTACCCTGTTGACTGAAGGCCTTTCCACACTTCACACATTTATATGGCTTCTCTCCTGTGTGGATCCAGTTATGGGAAGTAAGTTGGCTGCTATTAGTGAAGCTCTTTCCACACTCCATGCATTTATATGGCTTCTCCCCTGCATGGATCCTTTTATGGGAATTAAGATTACTACTAGTACCAAAGCCTTTTCCACACTCAAAACAATTATATGGTTTTTCCCCCGTGTGGGTCCTTTTGTGCTTCGTAAGTGATGCATTTTCAGAGAAGCTCTTTCCACACTCTCGACATTTGTAAGGCCTCTCTCCACTGTGCATCCTTTCATGAGAAGTAAGATTACCCTGTTGACTGAAGGCCTTTCCACACTCCACACATTTATATGGCTTCTCTCCTGTATGAATTCTTTTATGGGAAATAAGTACACTCTTTTTAGTAAAGTTCTTTCCACACTCCATGCATTTATATGGTTTCTCCCCTGTGTGGATTCTTTTATGGAAAGTAAGGGAACCACACCTACTGAAACTCATTCCACACTCTCTACATTTATATGGCTTCTCCCCTGTGTGGATCCTTTTATGGGAAGTAAGATGACTGCTCTGAATGAAGGTCTTTCCACACTCTCTGCATTTATATGGCTTTTCCCCTGTGTGGATCCTTTCATGTTTCAGAAGGGATGCATTTTCACAGAAGCCCTTTCCACACACACTGCATTTATATGGCTTTTCCCCTGTATGGATCCACTTATGGGAAGTAAATTGACTGCTTCTTCTGAAACTCTTCCCACACTCCAAACATTTATATGGCTTCTCTCCTGTGTGGATCCTTTTATGGATAGTAAGAGACCCATTTTCACAGAAGCTTTTCCCACAGTCCATGCATTTATATGGCTTCTCTCCTGTGTGAATGTTTTTTTGAGATGTACCCGGTCTATTTGTATGACAAAAACTCCAAGTCCAATTGAATTTTTTTCCATTGTCCCTATACGCCTGATCTTCTCCTTTGGTTTGGATTGGACAGTGTTCATTTACATCTAATTCATTTTTGAATTGTCGTATGTGTTTCTCAAAATATTTTTTCTTCATTTTCCTTTGTTGGGCAAGAAAGTCTTTCATCAGAGCCTCAATCGAAGATAAGCTTTCCTGATTCCAATTCTTTAGTTGTTTTTTCTCATGGTTTTCTAGTTGCATTTGCATTGCAGGCTTCTGTGTNCCTATCTATCTATCTATCTATCTATCTATCTATCTATCTATCTATCTATCTATCTATCTATCTATCTATCTATCTATCTATCTATCTATCTATCATCTTAATGTGAAAAAGAAAATACACCCTCTTTTTGTTCTATGCTTTTACCTATCAGGACGTAATAAAAATCACCTGGTCCTTAGCAGTTCTTAAAAGTAGTTAAATACAATCTCAGATGAATATCACATGGCATATTACACCATGCCATCATTTATTTTACAAAAGGAAAGCCAAAACAGAGAAGCCATATGTGGGGGGAAAAAGCACACTCTATGATTTAATAGCATGTAGATTCAGAACCACCTTTAGCAGCAATAACTGGAGGTAATCATTTTCTGTATGACTTTATCAGTCTCTCACACCACGGTGGAGAAATTTCGGCCCACTCTTCTTTACAACACTGTTAACAGTTCATTGAGGTTTATGGGCATCTGTTTCTGCACAGCTCTTTTGAGGTTCTGCCACAGCATTTCAATTGGGTTGAGGTCTGGACTTTAACTAGGCCATCGCAACACCTTGATTCTTTTTCACCCATTCTGTTGGAGATTTGCTGGTGGACTTGGGATCGTTGTCCTGTTGCATGACTCAATGTCAACCAAGCTTTAGCTGTCAAACAGATGGCCTCCCATTTGACTCTAGAATACTTTGGTATACAGAGGAGTTCATAGGCAACTCAATGACTGCGAGGCTGCGAAACAAGCCCAAATTTCTCTGAGCATTGCTCAGTGAATTGGGGTGAATTTGCTGGGATGTCCACTGGGAAAATTGGCAAATGTCTTGAAAGTTTTATATTGGTGAATAACCTCCCTCACTGTAGAATGATGGACTTTAAATTGTTTGGAAATAGCCTTACAACCCTTCCCAGGTTGATGGGCAGCAACAAATTCTCTTCTAAGATAACTGCTGATGTCTTTATTCTTTGGCATTTTGTTAACATATACCACAACACTGGAGACCAGCAAATTCATAAAGAGATAGTCATGTGGCCAGTGTGACTATATGCCAAAGCACATAGAACACTGTTACCTTCCCACTAAAGTGGTACCTATTTATCTTTTTGCATTTGCATGTTTTCAAACTGCTATATTAGCAAGATACTTTCTAGCATTTCAGAAAAAGGCTTATGGTGTCTCCAGAAAGAACAATCCTGTCCATGCTCAACACCTTCATGAAAGTGCTGGGAAAATTCAGCCAGGCTTTTAAGTAGGGTTTCTTCAATATTTAGAGCCACACAATTCTATATTCTTCTCCTCATTTATTATAAGGAAGCCATTACTACTAGTCTAAGCCATCACAGCTGAATGGGAGATAAGATAGGGGAGAAAATTTTGCGGGAAGGATAATTTTCAGGCTGTGCAAAGCTGGATTGTTTGGCCTTCAAATCCAGGCACAAATCGGAGGATTAGAAATTACTCTGCAAGCCAAAGGTGTCTTGATAATGTGCTCTTGTACGACAATATTTATTTAAAAGACTATTCCACCTGGCCACCTTTATAGATTTTTAATAGTCTACTTTATTTTTCAGTTTCATGCACTTATTTTTGTTCTCACTTGTGATAAAAAAAGGCTTTAAATTTTTTTTAAAGTAGTTATTTTTCAGCAATCTTGGCCAATTCTAAACTAAAGAACAAAAAGAAGGACTCTATTCAGTAGGTGTACGGCTATAATAAAGTTATATATTAAATTATTATAAATTTTAATAGTAGAAAGAGTAACTAGAAAAACGATATTTAACGGCTAGCCTTGAAAAATATTTCCTAGTAATAATCTAAGAATAGAAATTACGAACCACCAGATCCAAACAAACAACTTCAAAGAAAACTAAGCTGACTGATAGCAACTTGAATCTTCTATTCCCCTTTCCATTTGCTCAGGAAAACAAAAATAATCCAGCCCAAACAACTGTAAGGAGAAAATGCTTTGTACATCAGTTTCACTTCCTGAAGAAAAGGGAAAATATAATTCTAAAAAATTAATTTCCCCCTCTTACTTGATTTGGAGGTTCAACCACTGTTTCATCTCCATCATAAAAAGCAGACAACTTCATTTGACCCTTCCCTGTAAGGGATACAGAATTTTAAATTACGTAACTAAAGGAATAGGATGAGATCTTCTATATGATAGAAGACATAAAGAAGATGAGACAGCTGGAATGTCTCTGGGTAACGGGAAGACCTGGGATTACCTCCTGAGATGTCCTGACTTGGATTTTCTTTAGGGATCCTCCTGAAAGGCATCTCCTGAGAAGGATTTGATGGATTCCTTCTTCCCTCACGATCTCTGATCTCCACCACAAAGGACTTGAAATAGGAGGCAAGAAAAAAGAAGCAGAATTAACGGACATCCCACACCATGGATTATTGTTCTCTGAACACAACTTCAAAGTCCCCAACGTCAACAAGGAGGAAGTAAAGAAAGGAACTTTCTTTAATGAATGAAACAACAGCAAGAAAACAAGCAAGCTCAGGAAGCACAAATGACTCATTTCAACCCTGAGCTATAAATATTCTTTATTGGTAATTTATCTACTACAATGGACAATGGAACAATGTCCTACACCAGTGATGGCGAACCTTTTAGAGACCGAGTGCCCAAAAATTGGCCCCGCCCCTGCTCCACTCCCTGCCCCGCCCCATCCCCCGCCCCACCTGCCCGCAGGGCCACTCACCGCCTCCAGGGCCCGCCACAGATCGCCCAGGCAGCCCAGCAGCGCTATGGCGGTCACACCCTCTGCCCTCGCCCTGCAGCATCAACTGTGCACGATGGGGTGTGAGGGCAGTCTTGTCTATGCTGCCTGGCTGCCATGTCCTTGGGTGCGCTGCTCCGCATTGGCCACGCTCAAGGGTGACTCTCCTTCAGGGGGGCTGCTGGAGAGGAGGGGGTCGCAGGGGGAGGCGAGGCTGGGGCAACAGCACGTGTGCCCACAGAGAGGGCTCCGAGTGCTGCCTCTGGCACCCGTGCGATAGGTTCGCCACCACTGTCCTACACGAATTAGTGTGATATATCCACATTTTATGAGTGCAAGAGACTCTAGAACAGCGGTTCTCAACCTGTGGGTCGCGACCCCATTTGGGGTCGCACGACCATTTCACAGGGGTCGCCAAACAACGCCGTCCGCCATTTTTTTTTACCCTTTTCCTTAGCTGTGCTACTCCCTCTGCTTGGCGGCAGCCTGCATGCAGGAACTTTACCAAACATGCCCTGCAGGAGGCGTGTGAAGAGCGCAGGNTCTATCTATCTATCTATCTATCTATCTATCTATCTATCTATCTATCTATCTATCTATCTATCTATCTATCTATCTATCTAATCTATCTATCTATCTATCTATCTATCTATCTATCTATCTATCTATCTATCTATCTATCTATCTATCTATCTATCTATCTATCTATCTATCTATCTATCTATCTATCTATCTATCTATCAATCATCTTAATGTGAAAAAGAAAATACACCCTCTTTTTGTTCTATGCTTTTACCTATCAGGACATAATAAAAATCACCTGGTCCTTAGCAGTTCTTAAAAGTAGTTAAATACAATCTCAGATGAATATCACATGGCATATTACACCATGCCATCATTTATTTTACAAAAGGAAAGCCAAAACAGAGAAGCCATATGTGGGGGAAAAAAGCACACTCTATGATTTAATAGCATGTAGATTCAGAACCACCTTTAGCAGCAATAACTGGAGGTAATCATTTTCTGTATGACTTTATCAGTCTCTCACACCACGGTGGAGAAATTTCGGCCCACTCTTCTTTACAACACTGTTAACAGTTCATTGAGGTTTATGGGCATCTGTTTCTGCACAGCTCTTTTGAGGTTCTGCCACAGCATTTCAATTGGGTTGAGGTCTGGACTTTAACTAGGCCATTGCAACACCTTGATTCTTTTTCACCCATTCTGTTGGAGATTTGCTGGTGGACTTGGGATCGTTGTCCTGTTGCATGACCCAATGTCAACCAAGCTTTAGCTGTCAAACAGATGCCCTCCCATTTGACTCTAGAATACTTTGGTATACAGAGGAGTTCATAGGCAACTCAATGACTGCGAGGCTGCGAAACAAGCCCAAATTTCTCTGAGCATTGCACGGTCTGACCTTGGGGTGAATTTGCTGGGATGTCCACTGGGAAAATTGGCAAATGTCTTGAAAGTTTTCTATTGGTGAATAACCTCCCTCACTGTAGAATGATGGACTTTAAATTGTTTGGAAATAGCCTTACAACCTTTCCCAGGTTGATGGGCAGCAACAAATTCTCTTCTAAGATAACTGCTGATGTCTTTATTCTCTGGCATTTTGTTAACACATACCACAACACTGGAGACCAGCAAATTCATAAAGAGATAGTCATGTGGCCAGTGTGACTACTTTATATGCCAAAGCACATAGAACACTGTTACCTTCCCACAAAAGTGGTACCTATTTATCTTTTTGCATTTGCATGCTTTCAAACTGCTATATTAGCAAGATACTTTCTAGCATTTCAGAAAAAGGCTTATGGTGTCTCCAGAAAGAACAATCCTGTCCATGCTCAACACCTTCATGAAAGTGCTGGGAAAATTCAGCCAGGCTTTTAAGTAGGGTTTCTTCAATATTTAGAGCCACACAATTCTATATTCTTCTCCTCATTTATTATAAGGAAGCCATTACTACTAGTCTAAGCCATCACGGCTGAATGGGAGATAAGATAGGGGAGAAAATTTTGCGGGAAGGATAATTTTCAGGCTGTGCAAAGCTGGATTGTTTGGCCTTCAAATCCAGACACAAATCGGAGGATTAGAAATTATTCTGCAAGCCAAAGGTGTCTTGATAATGTGCTCTTGTAGGACAATATTTATTTAAAAGACTATTCCACCTGGCCACCTTTATAGATTTTTAATAGTCTGCTTTATTTTTCAGTTTGATGCACTTATTTTTGTTCTCACTTGTGATAAAAAAAGGCTTTTAAAATTTTTAAAGTACTTATTTTTCGGCAATCTTGGCCAATTCCAAACTAAAGAACAAAAAGAAGGACTCTATTCAGTAGGTGTACAGCTATAATAAAGTTATATATTAAATTATTATAAATTTTAATAGTAGAAAGAGTAACTAGAGAAACGATATTTAACAGCTAGCCTTGAAAAATATTTCCTAGTAATAATCTAAGAATAGAAATTACGAACCACCAGATCCAAACAAACAATTTCAAAGAAAACTAAGCTGATTGATAGCAACTTGAATCTTCTATTCCCCTTTCCATTTGCTCAGGAAAACAAAAATAATCCAGCCCAAACAAGAGGAACAACTGTAAGGAGAAAATGCTTTGTACATCAGTTTCACTTCCTGAAGAAAAGGAAAAATATAATTCTAAAAAATTAATTTCCCCCTCTTACTTGATTTGGAGGTTCAACCACTGTTTCATCTCCATCATAAAAAGCAGACAACTTCATTTGACCCTTCCCTGTAAGGGATACAGAATTTTAAATTATGTAACTAAAGGAATAGGATGAGATCTTCTATATGATAGAAGACATAAAGAAGATGAGACAGCTGGAATGTCTCTGGGTAACAGGAAGACCTCGGATTACCTCCTGAGATGTCCTGACTTGGATTTTCTTTAGGGATCCTCCTGAAAGGCATCTCCTGAGAAGGATTTGATGGATTCCTTCTTCCCTCACGATCTCTGATCTCCACCACAAAGGACTTGAAATAGGAGGCAAGAAAAAAGAAGCAGAATTAACGGACATCCCACACCATGGATTATTGTTCTCTGAACACAACTTCAAAGTCCCCAACGTCAACAAGGAGGCAGTAAAGAAAGGAACTTTCTTTAATGAATGAAACAACAGCAAGAAAACAAGCAAGCTCAGGAAGCACAAATGACTCATTTCAACCCTGAGCTATAAATATTCTTTATTGGTAATTTATCTACTACAATGGACAATGGAACAATGTCCTACACCAGTGATGGCGAACCTTTTAGAGACCGAGTGCCCAAAAATTGGCCCCGCCCCTGCTCCACTCCCTGCCCCGCCCCCACCCCCCGCCCCACCTGGCCGCAGGGCCACTCACCGCCTCCAGGGCCCGCCGCAGATCGCCCAGGCAGCCCAGCAGCGCTATGGCGGTCACACCCTCTGCCCGCGCCCTGCAGCATCAACTGTGCACGATGGGGTGTGAGGGCAGTCTTGTCTATGCTGCCTGGCTGCCATGTCCTTGGGTGCGCTGCTCCGCATTGGCCACGCTCAAGGGTGACTCTCCTTCAGGGGGGCTGCTGGAGAGGAGGGGGTCGCAGGGGGAGGCGAGGCTGGGGCAACAGCACGTGTGCCCACAGAGAGGGCTCCGAGTGCTGCCTCTGGCACCCGTGCGATAGGTTCGCCACCACTGTCCTACACGAATTAGTGTGATATATCCACATTTTATGAGTGCAAGAGACTCTAGAAAGAGTACAGAGAAGAGCAACAAAGATGATTAGGGGACTGGAGGCTAAAGCATATAAGGAACGGTTGCTGGAATTGGGTATGTCTAGTTTAATGAAGAGAAGGACGAGGGGGGACATGATAGCAGTGTTCCAATATCTCAGGGGCTGCCACAAAGAAGAGGGTGTCAAGCTATTTCCCAAGGCGCCTGAAGGCAGGACAAGAAGCAACAGGTGGAAACTAAGCAAGGAGAGATGCAACCTAGAACTAAGGAGAAACTTCCTGACAGTTAGAACAATTAACCAGTGGAACAACCTGCCTTCAGAAGCGGTGAATGCTCCAACACTGGAGGTTTTTAAGAAGAGACTGGACAGCCATTTGTCCGAAATGGTATAGGGTTTCCTACCTGAGCTAGATGACCTCCAAGGTCCCTTCCAACTTTACTATTATTATTATTAATTCTTTATTCACTCCCAAGATGAAGGTCTCTCACCTGCAACTCACCCTGCTCCTTCTGCTCTTCCACCTGGCTCAAGAGGAAGCCTTCAGCCAGGGCCACCGCCTGGGAGCTGGTCTCTGCTCCACACTCTCGCACCCAGCTCTCCACCTCTGGGGAAAGAAGGACCAGCAGCTGCTCCAGAACCACCAGGTCCAGCATCTGTGCTTTAGTGTGTCTTTCTGGTCTCAGCCATTGCCTACAAAAGTCGTGGAGTCGGCTGCAAAGTCCTCGGGGACCCTCAGCCTCCTGGTATTGGAGGTGCCTGAAGTTCCAGGGCTGAAATTCTGAATAGATTATGGCTTCCTCCTCCACGATCTTCTGCCCAGTTCTTGCCCAGATCTCCTCACAGCACCCAGGCTGAGTAGCTGAAAGACCTTTTCCAATTCTCTCACTTCCTAAAGGTTGTGTCTCCATTCTTTCTCTGTCCTGTAACACAACTCCAAAAGTGCCCAAGGAATCTTGTAGATCTGCAAATGTCTTTTCATTCATAGGACCGTTTCTACAGCCACTGGAATAACCATAGGCGGCCATTCAGCACTCTTTTCTCAAGGGATAATTTTAAATGCCAAGAAGTTCAAATGGCTTCCAGTTTCTGTATCTGAGATGGAAAAGAAAATAAGTAAATAAACTCCAAGAATAAGAAAGTGGAGACTTTAACCATTGAACAACAGTCATCTCCGCGGAAGGAAGTATTTTTCTAAACTGGAATAGGATTGCAGTGGTGTTGAGCAGATAGATCCAGTTTTTGTGCATGTACATGTATATTTGTATGAGTATGGTACACTATTTTTTTTGTATATGGAAGGGCTTCCATTTTCAAACCTAAATCTACATTTACCTCCGAGGAGTATTCATACAACCTGCCAAACACCAAACAGGTGAAGAAACAATGGAAGCTCAGTTCACATGAACTGAGAAAATGACTGTTCTGAAGATGCCCCCTTTCCCTTTTTCAGAGTGGCCTTTAGAGATCCGAGTCTCCCTCTGAGAGGCAGGCAGGTTCACACAATATTGTCTCCTCCTAGGCCGGCCACTCTCCTCTCCGGCTGGGCCTCTGCCAGGCGGACCCTCCCCTCCCCCCACTTGGGCTCTTCTTCCCTGGACACGGGGCGGGAAGGAACTCCCGGATCCCAGCCGCCTTCCCCGGATTCCCTGTTCTTCTGCAGCTATTGCTGCTCTGGAGCTCCGCTTCCCCCCCTGCACGGAAGGGGCGGCTGGGGAACATGGGACCTGGGATCGGATCCGGAGAAGGGCCGGGCCCGGGGCTCCCCCTCTTCCGCCTCCCTTTGCATGGGAAGAGTCCCCCCACCTAAGACGCGTGTGAATCTCTTCCTCCGCGAGACTGTCTCACAACCTCTTCGCCTTCCGCGGAGCTCCAGGGATTGAGGAGAGCGAGTGCGGCGTCCTAGAGCGGCAAGTATTTATAATGCCACGCCTCCTCTGCCAGGCCAGCTGTCACGTTTGCCCTCCAGTGGACCAATGGG
The DNA here is from genome assembly GCF_001527695.2 of Protobothrops mucrosquamatus. NCBI lineage: Eukaryota > Metazoa > Chordata > Lepidosauria > Squamata > Viperidae > Protobothrops > Protobothrops mucrosquamatus. The sequence goes on along the minus strand of NW_015386218.1, from coordinate 375,730 downwards.
AAAGCCGTTTAAATTTGCTTACCCAATGGGGAAACACCCGGTTTTCCCCTCCTTTGGCAGAGGGCGCCGCCTGTCGGATTCTGCGCAAAGTGCCAGGATTCCCCGAAAGGGCGGGAATGGGGAGAGCATCTGAGGGGAAGGGAGAGGGCAGGGATGATGGGCATGGGAGTGGGAAGAAAGAGACTTCCCAAAGGTTGCTTGTCCGAAAACGGTTGCGGCGTCTCATGAGGGAGGAAAAATTTCCGATCAGGAAAATTAAAGTTTCTGACGGTTTTTATTTCTTCAATATATACAGCTGCTCTTGTCAAATTCTCGGCTCTGTGTGCCTAAGAATAATTGGAAAGACCGAGTGGCAGCTTGCGACAAAGGAAATAATGCTGAAGGAAAACAAATATCGAAAGAAAATCACTTCCAAAATGAGGGAAAAGCTGGAACTGGTGAATATTCCAGAAGTTTTACCTCACAAAGAGGCTCCTTGGAGAAATGAAGAGAGGGCAAATGGCGTCTGGTCTGTGACTGGAGAAAAGGTGGAAATTCAAAATGAAGGAGGTCAAGTAGTGAAAAAGGAGGAAAAAAGAACAAAAATCTATTTTACTTTTGAGTATGGAATTTACCTCATAGGGAAATATGAGTTGGAAACTTAAGATCATTATAGAATTTAAGGCAACTGGAAGCATCTGGTCTTCCCTTATCTTCACTCAGGTGGATACCGTGCAGTGCGCAGAGAAGAACAAAGATGATCAGGGGACTGGAGGCTAAAACATACGAAGAACAGTTGCAGGAACTGGGCATTGCTAGTCTAGTGAAGAGAAGGACCAGGGAAGACATGGTAGCAGTCTTCCAATATTTGAGGGGCTGTCACAGAGGAAGGGATCAACCTATTTTCCAAAGCACCTAAAGGTCGGACAAGGAATAATGGATGGAAACTGATCAAGGAAAGATTCAACCTAGAAATAATGAGAAAGTTTCTGACAAAACAATCCATGGAACAGATTGCCTTCAGATGTTGGGGTTTCATCATTGGAAGTTTTCAAGAAGAGACTGGACTGCCATCTGTCAGAAATGTAGGGTCTCCTGCTTGGGTGGGGTGTGTGTGTTGGATTAGATGACCTACAAGATCTCTTCCAACTCTCTTATTTGAATTCTGTGTGCAATGCAGGCGTTCATGCAGAGAAAGGGAGCATTTAAACGGGGCACAGCAAGGAGGACCCCCCCCCCCAGTTCAGGAAACTTTCTCAATATAACTTTTTTTTCAACTTTAAACCCATCTTCACCATTCTATTTCTAAGAATGTTTCTGGAGAAGGTTACATCCCTGCTTAGAGGGAGGGAAGGAAGAGCCAGGAAATGATATTCAGCAGTATTTTGTAGAAGATAATCCTACTTTTTCTAAACTGGTATTAGGATTGCCATGGCATTGAACTGTCAAGTCCTTTGTGTGTTTCTGTTATACAGAATTGTAGGCTTTATTATTAGCTTTTCCCCAGTAATTTTATTGAAGATTATATTATACAAGGTATATTGTACAGTATGTTAAAAACAAAACTGCAGAAAAAATATAAAAACAATTTTCCTTCTTTTAGTCCCCAGCATGTATAATCAATATTAATGACTTATCACTTTTAAAATTCAGCTAAACACTTATTCATTCCATACCTCACCTTATTCCCCATAAGTCCATCTCTAAATACTTATCTCTTCATGTTAATCAGTAAAAGACCAATAAGAGTTATCTGAAATAATAACATAGATATTACGAACTATATTACAGGTAGTCCTCCATCTGCAACAGCAATTTGGGACCAAAATTTCCATCTTTACGTGATCTCTAGACATTACTGCATCTTTTAGCAACAGCAGTTCCAGCAGTCCTGCTTGCCATTGTTAACTGAGTCTAATGGTCCTGAAGTGTGGCAACTTCGTGCTGGATTCCCACAACCAAAGTCAGTGGAGAATCCTGCAGGAAGTTGTGAGTCACAGGCAACTCATGAGCAGGCCAACCAGCATACTCTCCCCTCAGTGTGGTGCCATTTGTGCACCCTTACATTCCCTGAATAGAACATTTCTTGCATATCCCTACACCTACACCACATTTCTCATGCATCCACCTTGACTCTTCCCTACACTCCCACTCAGCCCCTTGCTCCTTCCCCCACTTATTTTGCCCACTTGGGGGATTTCACTGGAGAAAGCAATTATGTTTGGAAGAGTTAGCAGTAAAAGAAAACCAGGCCACCAAAGACAACAGTGGCTGAATATCAATACTGACAATCACCCAGAGCATAAAACAACTAAAAAAAAAGTGCAAGATTGGAAGATGTGGAGAGATCTGGCCCATAGAAACACCCAACAACTGAATGGATAATATCACCATCAGCAAATGAGGGTGGAAAAGCAGATGGTAACAAGATTAAACAGAGGAAGAAAAAATGAATCTACAGAGGGGATAGAGCAGGGGTGTCAAACTTCCGCCCCACGGGCCAGATGCATCATGCCAAAACCGCGCACTCCCCAACTCCAGCAATGGGGGGAAAGTTGCGATACATTGCAACACGATAGAGGATTGAATGGGATAGAGGATTGAATGAATCTCTGCCTGCAAATTCCTGCTATAGAGGAAGGAATAATGATCAAGTTTTGTCTTATTAAGACACACCAGGTATATATTAATCAGATAGAGCTCCTTCAACTGATTGGGGTATTTGCCCTTGTTAATTATTGGCCCAGTTACATCACTGTGAGGCCAGTTCATGTCTTTATCTCCACAGAACCTCATTTTTGTTTTGATATCTCTCTCTTAGCAAAAATCAAAATCTCATTTTCACAAGGGAGGAAGGAAAAAAAGTTAAAGCGCAAATCTTAGTTGTCACTTTTAGTATCACCATTATTCAATGGGCAGTTCAATACAGGTAATCCTAGACTTAGGACTGGTTGTTTAGTGAACTTTGGAACCCCCAGAAGCTACTCACAATCCAGTTACAATGGCTGCCTCCCCAAAATCATGTGATCACATTCTGGGCACTTGGCAATCAGCTCACCTTATGGCCTTTTGTAGCATTCCATGGTCACATAATTGTGATTTTTGATGTTTTTGCTGGTTTCTACTAGTTGGCTGGCTAAAATGGATTCACTTAATGATTACTCTTTGCTTAATGACAAGTGCCCCCAAAAAACAACACCCCACAACAGTTTGGGCATGTGATGACATGACTAAAATGTAATTATGTACAACCATAATTCCAGGCTCAATTACAGTCATAAATCAAGGACTATCTTATCACATTCCATTTCTCTGTATATTTTGATGGAACTTGAGTTCCCTTTGGATTGTAATATCCCTACAGACCACGGAAACCTTCTCCTGTACCTTTGCCAACTTGTGAGAACAAAGAAGTATACAGTCGTTTGATAAACTGAATGTATTGAGGAAGAGGAAAACAATTATAAGATGACTAGGCAAAAGAAGGAAATTTTAAATTATGGGAAGTGTCAGTTAAATTTCTATCTGCTTGTCTACTATAATGGAATAAACATAGTAAAGCTTTCTTTTGAACAGCTGCATCAGGGAGATGCATCTCCTTCTATTGCCTGGGGAGGCAGCACCTGTTAAATGACTGCCTGTTCGTATCCTTCTTAGAACCAGGATCAAGTGGGAAGAGCAAATAATTAACAGTAAATACTGTAGTGAGTCTTGTTAAGGAACAAGGAAATTCACATGTAAAAACACAATAAAGGCAACATCTTTCATAAAATTGCATGGCTCTCAATCTAAGATACTTAAAGTGGCCATTTTCTTGGAAGTGACCTCTAACTAGAGCCTGCAATAAACATGAATTTAAGAAAAAATAATTCAGTTACTGATGTGGAATTGATACACAGGACCCAAAGCAAATAATCAAGAATCATTGCAGTAATTACTGATAATAGTGCACATTGGAGGAATTCCTTCTGGAAAAGAGTGGCATACCTGCAGGCAAAAGGATGCACTATATTTAGAAAATTTCAGAAGGGATGAGAAAATGATAGAGTCATGCATATGCATAAGTAACAGATGATTTAAGCATAAATATTCATAATTAACAAACCTCAAGTCTTCGCTCTACTGTACGTTCTTCAATAATTATTGCCTTAATGAAAAACATCAGTTATGCTGCCATATAAATGCTGATAAGACTTTATTTTGTGTATTTTTGTATGATTTTCTTTGTATCCTGTATATTGTATTTGTGTTTTTAATATGCTGTGAACCGCCCTCAGTCCTACGGGAGAAGGGCGGTATACAAATTAAATTAACCTTAACCTTAACCTTAACCTTACTGAGAACGAGTGTTCTATGTTTCATTTTGCTAACAAGTTCCACTCATAAAAATTTGTTTTCCTCACAATGTGCAATAGCGTTGACAACTTTCAGATGACAATGCCTTATGACCATTTTTCACACAACCATTGCAGCATCCCCCTGGTCATGTGATCAAAATTCAGATGCTTGGCAACTGACTCATATTTATGACAGTTGCAGTATCCTAGGATCATCTTTTTGTGACCTTCTGACAAAAGTCAATAGGAAGCCAGATTCACCTAACAATGGTGTTTGTAACTTAACAACTGCAGCAATTCACTTAACAAATATGGCAAAAAAGGTCATACAATGGGGTAAAATTCACTTGTGTCTCACTTAGCAACAAAAATTTTGGGCTCAATTACGGTCATACGTTGAAGATGACCTGTATTCATAATTAAAACAGCATGTGCCCATTCTTTTTATTTTCATTTGTAAATTCATCTTTCTGTGGCTCCCATTTTTGAGGATCAGATTCAAAAATATCTTCCTTTCCTAGTTTAGTATATGACAATAGAAAATGCATAGATATTCCCCTATTTATGAACAGGTTATGTTCTGAGAAGCTATTCTTAAGAAGTCTATTTTTTTTATAAGTCCAAACAAACATAAAAAACATTTACAGTCCAGTTCTTCCCTTACCTAAGCAGTAGATTATGGTAAAACCTTAAAACGATATAAGATCCTCCATCAGAGTCAAAATGGCACATTTATCCACCTTCTTAAAGTAATGGTCCAGTGGTGACCAAAACTCGATGCAATATTCCAAGTGTGGCCTTGTATATTTCATAGGATATCCAAAACTGGCACATGGTCATCTGAACATGTGGCAAAGACAGATAATTTTTGAAGGTTACTACATCCACAATCCATAGTGGGAGGAGGAAAGCGGTATTTGGAGGCAGATACACAACCTTCATATTCAGATGGAAATTGTCCAAGTAAGGTGGATGAGTCAAGACATTATCCAAAATGATAATCTTGAAGACAATGTTTTTCTCACAGCAATTATCTCCATATTTTGGGGGTGAAATGGTGAAAAAAAGTCTTCAAGATAAGAAGGGTGACCCAAGCTTTCTTTTTAGCTTCCCACACAAGAAGTGAGATTTTGAGATGTTCTTGAGACCTCACAGAGTCTCAGAATGATAGACTAGCAGCAATTTTAGATCACTGGAAGTGTTGCTCACTTGGCAACATGGTCTGTGTTTTGCAGCTTTGCATCATCATCTCCTCTTCCTTCCTCATGTAAGTTCAGTCTGGCATTTTTTTTTCTAATAAAGTTCCATTTCATCCACACTGAATATTCACTGAGGCAAATAACAATCTTCCTCAATTTCCTTGAGGGATTTTTGGAGCGCCTTGGCTGCATTTTCATCCACACTTGCCCCCTCGCCACTCGCTTTCACATTATGCACAAGCCTTAAAATGCAGGAACCCTCCATGACTTGCAACAAACCTGTTTTCAGCAGAACTTTCACCAGCCTTCTGTTGCAAGTCATGGAATAAGTTCTAAGTCTTCTCCTGGATCAGCATTAAGCTCAGAGGCACACATTACTGTTGCTACCTTCGCTCCACATGCTTAGCAGTTTCTCGATCTCCCGTCACTTTTCCACTCCTCTTGGTTACCGTGGATTGCACAGGCATATGAATCTTTTACATGTTCTATGATCTTCCCTTTGCTCTTAATGATCATTACAGTAATTCATACAGAAAGAACATGTTGCATTCCTTATCTTCTCCCCCCATTCTATTTTCTTCAACAGTTGCCATCTTTGTTGGATTGTCATGGATTGGAGCTGTTTGCATTACTCCTTCCCCATTATCACTCTTAAGTTTAATTCCAAACAATCAGTCACACCAGTCACCAAACCTCTAAACAATGAACAGTAAACAATCAAAAGGAGGCAGGAAAGGATTAATTTAAAGCACCCCGCATACATATGCAATGCATCTGGAACCTTTTAGGTTGGAGCTGCAGGTTTGTTTGTATCACTAAAAATTTGTAACTCAAAAGTTCATAAGTAATGTCCGTAGATTTAACGCTAAATCTGAATTTTCTCATTCAAATGGATCTGTGTATGGCAAATTAGGTCATTGCTCCGCCTGAAGCTCTTTCCACATTCAGAACATTTATACGGTTTCTCCCCAGTATGGATCCTTTTATGGAAAGTAAGGGAACCACTATGACGGAAGCTCTTTCCACAATCTCTGCATTTATATGGTTTCTCCCCTGTGTGAATCCTTTTATGTCTCAATAGGGACCCATTTTCACAGAAGCCCTTTCCACACTCCACACATTTAAATGGCTTCTCCCCTGTGTGGATCCTTTTATGTTTCATAAGGGATGCATTTTCACAGAAGCCTTTTCCACATTCCCCACATTTATACGGCTTTTCCCCCAAATGAATCCTTTTATGGAATGTAAGAGAACCACTATGAATAAAACTCTTTCCACATTCTCTGCATTTATATGGTTTCTCTCCTGTGTGGATCCTTTTATGAGAAGCAAGGTGACTGCTCTGAATAAAAATCTTTCCACACTCCAAGCATTTATATGGCTTCTCCCCTGTGTGGATTCTTTTATGGGAAATAAGTTTACTCTGTTGGCTGAATCCCTTTTCACATTCCACACATTTATATGGTTTTTCCCCTGTGTGGATCCTTCTATGTCTCATAAGGGACCCATTTTCACAGAAACCCTTTCCACACTCTATGCATTTATACGGCTTCTCTCCTGTGTGGATCCTTTTATGTCTCATAAGAGACCCATTTTCACAGAAACCCTTTCCACACTCTATGCATTTATACGGCTTTTCTCCTGTATGGATCCTTTTATGTCTCATAAGAGACCCATTTTCACAGAAGCTCTTTCCACACTCCATACATTTATACGGCTTCTCCCCTGTATGGATCCTTTTATGGGAAGTAAGATGACTGCTATTAGTAAAGCCCTTTCCACACTCTCTGCACGTATATGGCTTCTCCCCTGTGTGGATCCTTTTATGAGAAGTAAAGGAACTCCTTCGACAGAAGCCTTTTCCACATTCAAGACACTTATATGGCTTTTCCCCTGTGTGGATCCAGTTATGGGAAGTTAGTTGACTGCTATTAGTAAAAGATTTTCCACACTTCACACATTTATATGGCTTTTCTCCTGTGTGGATCTTTTTATGAGAAGTATGTTGACTTCTATTAGTAAAGCTCTTTCCACACTCCAAACATTTATATGGCTTCTCCCCTGTGTGGATCCAGTTGTGGGAAATAAGTTGACTGCTATTTGTAAAGTTCTTTCCGCACTCTCTGCATTCGTATGGCTTTTCTCCTGTGTGGATCCTTTTATGAGAAGTAAGATGACTGCTATTTGTAAAGCCCTTTCCACACTCTCTGCATTTGTATGGCTTCTCCCCTGTGTGGATCCTTTTATGGGAAGACAGATGACTGCTCTGAATAAAGCTCTTTCCACACTCCGCACATTTATATGGCTTCTCCCCTGTGTGAATCCTTTTATGTTTCACGAGGGATGCATTTTCACCAAAGCCCTTTCCACACTGTCTGCATTTGTATGGCTTCTCCCCTGTATGGATCCATTTATGAGATGTAAGCGAACGGCTCTCACTGAAACTTTTTCCACATTCCATACACTTATATGGCTTTTCCCCAGTGTGGATCCAGTTATGGGAAGTAACTTGACTGCTTCTTCTGAAGCTCTTTCCACATTCTAAGCATTTATATCGCTTCTCTTCTGTATGGTTCTTTTCACAAGATGTAAGGGATCCATTTTCATGATGAAGGGTGAAAGTCCAATTGTCTCTGGATATATAATCTTCTGTTTCGGTTTCTGTTGAATAGTGTTCGTTTACACCTAACTTGTCTTTCAACAGGTTTACATTTTTCCCAGTATATTTTTTCTTTATTTTTTCTGGCTGAACAAGAAAGTCTTGCATCTGAGCATCAGTGGAAGACAAGCTTTCCAGATTCCAATCATTTTTCTGGTTTCTTTCATGACTTTGTATTTCCATTTCAACTTGAGACTTCTGTGTTTCATCTCCAGCATTGAATACATGAAATGGTTCCTTGGTATCTTTATTCTCTTGCCCATTATTGCCTTCAAAGGAAAAGAGAAATGAAAATGCTAAGTTAGGGGAAAAGATCAAACTGTAGAAGTATTATGAATTTCCTAATGTTATTTTGGCAGATCCCAATATATTATATATTTGTTTATAATTATCCATACATATTTAAATTTCACCCAGAGTCAGCTTTGAGTTAAGAAAGAATCACAGTACACATCTGAGGAGGTATTAGGAAAAAAATCTAATAATTATTGGATGGGTCAATTTCAGCAGAGATCTGTAAGAACTAAATCAGTTTTGAAACAAGTCTTTTTCTTCCCACCCAAACTACCTTCCTTCTACTATTAAATTAAAAATAATTAAAATTTAATTAAAATTAATTAAATTAATTTACCAAATTAAAAAACTTGTATTTTAGTGATTTACCTTTAACAATGAAAAGAAGATATTAACCAAAAATATGAAACAGAAAATCAAATAGAATTGATGGGAAAAACTGGCATTAAGATTGAGAACAAACTAAAATATTTGACTGTTACTATAACCAATAGGAACTCTATGTTATTTCAAAATAATTGTGTTAAGACTTGGAAAGAAATAAAGCATAAGTGAAGATAGGAGAAATTAAAATTGTCCTTGTTGGAAAATATTCCTGTGATAAAAATGAATTTGTGGCTTAGAATGACGTTTGTGTTTCAAGCAATGCCTTTTTTGAAAAGCGATGTAGCATTTCAGTAATGGCAGGACAAAAGGTCTAGGTTTGTATGGGAAGGGAAAAACTACATATTGAATACCAAATTCTCCAAGATGCAGACGAAACAGGAGAATTGGTCTACCCAATTTGAAACTGTACTTTGCAGCCTGCTGTTTGGTTTGTGAATTTATGAAACAGGATGGCTAAATCAAATTCTTTGATCTGAGAAAGGACAATATCTACATTTATTAGTGATTGAAAACCCCTACTGGACTTTTTGCTGAAAAAAGAAAAAAAAATCATTTTGAAGATTACAAAGGATAAATTTTGGAAAGGAAATGATGATGTAACCTTAAGAGACAAAGGCTATAATTGCATTTATAACCACTATTAAGAAGAATGGAAGCCACTTTATTATTTTTTCATATTTTTTTCTTTTTTCTTTTTTCCTTTTCCTTTCTTCCTTGATTTTTTTTCTTATTCACTTATTACTTTATCTTCTTTATTTCTGCTTCAGTATTTGCATAGTTTTTATTCTGATATTTTTTAATAAAATTAGAAAAATAAAGAAGTAGCTGCTGGCATCTAACTATAGAATGTCTTTCTGAACACTGTATTCGGGAGAAGTAAACCCCTTACCCAGAGAGGCCACGTTCCTATGATTTTCCAGCATGACTTCAGAATGGAGCGCTTTTTGGTCAGGATCCAACTGAGACCACTCCTCCTTGGAGAAATACACAGCTACCTCCTCGAAGGACACAAGACCCTCCTGAATAAGGAAAAAAACAGAATAGGCCAAGGAGGATATGCAGGATCTGTCCCATTGTTCACAAACTCCCACAGCAAAGATATGCACTAGGTTAAATGGCTGTGCTTGGTAGGATTCTAAAGTAGTGTTGGGAAAGAGGACAGAGCCAAAAGGCAGTGACTGAAGAAATATATTTGGCAGGTTTTATCAACTTAATTGATTCTGGCACACAATGAAAGTAATGCCACTTGCTGTCTGTCTGTCTGTCTGTCTGAGAAGCAACCTAGAACTCAGAAGAAATTTCCTGACAGTTAGAACAATTAATCAGTGGAACAACTTGCCTCCAGAAGTTGTGAATGCCAGAAACACTGGAAGTTTTAAAGTTTTTAAAGAGATTGGACCACCATTTGTCTGAAGTGGTATAGGGTTTCCTGCCTAAGCAGGAACAACTCTGTTGTTCTGTTCTGTTCTCTCTCCCTCTCTCTCCCCCCTCCCTCCCTCCCCCCCCCTCTCTCTCTATATATATAAAATCTATCTATCTATCATCTATCTATCTATCGATCAATCAATCAATCAATCAATCACTCTTATTATCCACCCATACATCCATCCATCCCTCATCAAAGATTTTGAAGATCCAAGAGACTTGCAGATGGGCCTTGGAAACACCATCTATCACTGACTCCAATCCTTCCTGTTTTTCCAGAAGGAAATGGGGGGGGGGAGGTGAATTCTTTCTAGCATTGCTGGTGTCAACTTGAATCTTCTATTCTCCTTTCCATGCTCAAGAACAAGAAAATATCCAAGCCAAAAGAAAAGGGAATAATGGAAGGAGAGAATGCTATGTACACCAGTGTGACTTCCTAAAAGAAAGGGAGAATACAAATTTCATAAATTATTTTCCTGCTCTTACTTCAGTTGGAGGTTCAACCACTGTTTCAGCTCCACCAGAAAAATCAGAAAATTTCATTTTATGTTTCTCTGTGAGGAAGACAAAATATTGAAATGCACAATTAATAAAATAGTAGTAGGTATTCTACAGAAGACAAAAAGAAGATAAGATAGCAGGGATCTCTCTGCGGAATTGGAGACCATTACCTTTTGAGGTATCCTGATTTGGATCTTCCTCAGGGTTCCTCCTGAAAAGCAGCTCCTGATGGGGATTTGATGATCCCTCAGGATCTCCAATCTCCACAGCGACGGACATCAAATAGGAGGAAGGAGAAAAGAAGAATTAACTGACATCAAACAGCATGAAGTGGATTCTTGTCCTTTGAACACAATATCAAAGCTCCAATATCCATCAGTCAGGCTAAGGGAGAAATGAATGGAACAATGTCCTACAACAGTGGTGGAGAACCTATGGCATGGGTGCCAGAGGCGGCACTCAGAGCCCTCTCTGTGGGCATGCACACCGTCGCCCCAGTCCTAGGCCTTCAGCTGGCTTTTATAAAATCTTTTCGCTTTAGGCCTCTGCCGCCATGTACACAAAAAAAGGTTCAATCAATCAGTCAATTTCAACTTCTCACAGGAAAAGATCTTGCAAAATTGGAATTGATTGATTGACCTTTTTAGTCCCACCCAGTCTGCTGTTACCACCGCGGCCACACCCACCCAATGGGCCACACCCACCCGGCACCCAACAATGCATAAGTGAGTTTTGGGTTGCAGTTTGGGCACTTAGTCTCTAAAAGGTTCGCCATCACTGTCCTACAAGAATTAATAAAATATCAATATCAATATTGTTGTAATATATTAATCAGCATTCAACTAGGGAGGACAATATGTGTATATGTGTTAGTCTTTTAATGCATTTTTTTCTTTTTAAGATCTTATTCTGGTTTTTTTCTTTCAAAAAAGAATTGGTGATTTGAATTTTATATTTTTTTGAATAAAATAAAAAAGGATTAAAAAAAGAATTAGTAAAATGCCTCCACAAGTAGTCTGAATGCTAGAGAAGTCTGGGAGGGAGGGGTGAACAATTCAAACCCATTCTTTATTCCCTTCTGGAGTCCGGAGACAAAGGTCTCTCACCTGCAATTTGACCTGCTCCTTCTGCTCCTCTGCCTGGCTCAGGAGGAAGCCTTCTGCCAAGGCCACTGCTTGGCAGCTTGTTTCTGCTCCACATTCCTGTACCCAGCTCTCCATTTCTGGGGGCAGAAGGGCCAGGAGCTGCTCCAGAACAACCAGGTCCAGCATCTGGGCTTTGGTGTGGTTTTCTGGTCTCAACCATCGCCTACAAAAGTCGTGGAGTTGGCCGCAAAGTCCTCGGGGACCGCCAGCCACCTGGTACTGGAGGCTCCTGAAGTTCCAGGGTTGAATTTCTGAAGAGATGATGGTTTCCTCCTGGAGGATCTTCTGTCCAGTTCTTGCCCAAATCTCCCCACAACTCCCAGACTGAACAGAAGAGCCTTTTCTAGTTCTTTCACTTGCTAAAAGTTGCGTCTCCATTCTGTCTGTGTCCTCTAACGTAACTCTAAATCTGTCCAAGGGTTGTTGCGGATCTCCAAATGCCTTTTCAATTATAGGACCGATCCTATAGCCACCGGAATGGTGTGAGCGTGGTGCGCTATTTTTCCTTACAAGAAAGGACTTTCTTTTAAAAACCTAGATCTGTATTTACCTCCAAGCAAGGTTCACACAACCTGTCAAACCCCCGAAAAGTGAACAAACCAGGAAAGCTCGGTTCCCATCCAATGAAATGCCAGGAAATGACCCTGGCTGAGGATGCCTCCTTTTCCTTCTTCTGGGTGGCCTTTGGACCGTCGAGTCTCCCTCTGACACGCAGGCAGGTTCACACAATCCTGCTTCGCCCAGCTTCTCTCCTCTCCTGATGGGCCTCTCCCCACTCGGGCTCTTCCCAGGACAAGGAGCGGGAAGACCCCCACCCCCAATCCCCACCGCTTTCCCGGGATCCCCGGTTCTTCTGCTGCTGCTGCTCTGGAGCTCCACTTCCCCCCTGCATGGAGAGGGCGGCTGGGGAACATGGGATCCGGGATTGGACCCGGAGGAGGGCCGGGGCCGGGTCTCCCCCTCCCCCGCTTCTTTGCACGGAAGATCCCCCACCCTCACCGCGGCACGTCTGGAACTCTTCCCCCGCGAGACGCTCCCGCAACCTCTTCGCCTCTTGCGGAGCTCCAAGGGTTAAGGCAAGCGAGTGCGGCTTCCTAGAGCGGCAGGCGTTTGTGATGTCACTCCCTTCGCAACCTCCTCTGGAAAGCCGACCGTGACTTTCGCCCTCTAGAGGCCCAATGGGGAAGCGCCTGGTGTTCTCTTCTCTTGGCAGCGGGTGCCCCCTGGTGGATTTCCTTTGCAATGCCAGGAGACTCTAGAGCAGGGGTAGGCAACCTTGGCTCTTTTATGACTCGTGGACTTCAACTCCCAGAATTCCTGAGCCAGCCATGCTGAGGGAAAAGGGAGGTTTCCAATCTGAGCCATGCTGGCTCAGGAATTCTGGGAGTTGAAGTCCACGCGTCATAAAAGAGCCAAGGTTGCCTACCTCTACCCTAGAGTCTCAACGTCTTTTTTACACCCTGGTGACCAAAACTGGATGCAGTATTCCAAGTGTGGCCTTACCAAGGCATTTTAAAGTGGTATTAATACTTCACGTGATCTTGATTCTATCCCTCTGTTAATGCAGCCTAGCAGTGTGTTGGCCTTTTTGGCAGCTGCAGCACACGGCTGGCTCATATTTAAATGATTGTCCACTAGGACTCTGAGATCCCTCTCACAGTTACTACTATTGAGCAAGGTACCCCCTATACTATACCTGTACATTTGGTTTTTCTTGCCTAAATGCAGAACCTTACTTTTTTCAATATTGAATTTCATTTTGTTAGATAGCGCCCAGTGTTCAAGTCTGTCCAGATCCTCCTGTATCCTAACCCTGTCTTCTGGAGTGTTGGCTATTCCTGCTAGCTTGGTGTCATCTGCAAATTTGGTGAGTTCCCCATCTACCCCCTCGTCCAAATCATTGATGAAGATGTTGAAGAGCCTTGGGCCCAGAACAGAGCCCTGGGGCACCCCACTACACACTTCCCTCCATGTAGATGCAGTTTAACTAAATATTGAACTAAAGAAATAAAAACCGACAGAAATCTTTGTATTTTCCTAAGCGGAAAATCTTTCCTCCCTCAGGAGAAGCCGCTGTCTTTCTCAGACAGGCAACCAATGAGAAGCCCCTTTCTTCGTACTCTCAGCCCCATCATCCCTTCCCTCTCCCTCCCCCTCAAGGTGCGCTCCTGTTTCCCGCCCTTTCGGGGAATCCTGGCACTTCGCCCAGAATCCACGAGGGGACGCTCTCAGCCTCAGGAGGGAACTGAGCATGCGCCGGAAAGGAAAGAAGGAAGAGAAAGAAACACTAGGAACTTCCCCCACTGGAAGGTGAAAGTCCCGGCTGTCTTTGTAGAGGAGGCCGGGAAGGAAATGACGTCACAAACGGTCGCCGCTCTAGGATGCCCCACTCTCTCGCCTTAACCCTTCGAACTCTGCGGGAGGCGAAGAGGCGTCGGGAGCCAGACGTGCCCCGGGTGAAGAGGGGAGGGGCTCTTCCCGTGCAAAGGGAGGCGGGGGAAGGATAGATCCCGGGTCCCATGTTCCCCAGCCGCCCTCTCCATGAAGGAGGAAAGCAGAGCTCCAGAGCAGCAGCAGTAGCAGAAGAACCGGGGATCCCAGGAAGGCGGCGGGGTTCCGGGGGTCCCTTCTCGCCCCGTGTTCGGGGAAGAAGAGCCGAGTGGGGGGAGGGGAGGGTCGGCCTGGCGGAGGCCCAGCAGGAGAGGTGAGAGGCCGGGCGAGCAGGCAGGATTGTGTGAACGTGTGTCAAAGGGAGACTCGGATCTCCAAAGGTCACCCAGAAGAAGGGAAAGGGGCCATCTTCCTGGCATTTCATTGGATGGGAACTGAGCTTTGTTCACCTTCTTGGGGTTTGGCAGGTTGTGTGAACCCTGCTTGGAGGTAAATATAGATCTGTGATTCTTGTAAGGAAAAATAGTGCATCACGCGCACACAAATACACACACACAGTATATGCACAAAACAGGACCTATCTGCTTAATGCCACTGCAATCCTATAACAGTTTAGAAAAATACTTTCTTCCAAGGGGATGACTGTTGCTCAATGGTTAAATTCTCCACTTTCTAATTCTTGGAATTTATTTTCTTTTCCATCTCAGATACAGAAACTGGAAGCCATTTGA
Source organism: Protobothrops mucrosquamatus (assembly GCF_001527695.2). Taxonomy (NCBI): domain Eukaryota; kingdom Metazoa; phylum Chordata; class Lepidosauria; order Squamata; family Viperidae; genus Protobothrops; species Protobothrops mucrosquamatus. The sequence continues at coordinate 360,682 of NW_015386218.1, read as the reverse complement.
CCCTCTTGGCGTGTAAAAGAGCTGATGTGACCATTCCAGTGGCTATAGGATCGGTCCTATGAATGAAAAGGCATCTGGAGATTCGCAACAATCCTTGGACCGATTTGGAGTTACGTTAGAGGACAGAGACAGAATGGAGACGCAACTTTTAGCAAGTGAAAGAACTGGAAAAAGCTCTTCTGCTGTTCAGTCTGGGACCTGTGGGGAGGCGTGGGCAAGACGTGGGCAGAAGATCCTAGAGGAGGAAACCCTCATCCATTCAGAAATTCAGCCCTGCAACTTCAGGAGCATCCAATACCAGGAGGCTGAGGGTCCCCGAGGACTTTGCAGCCGACTCCATGACTTTTGTAGGCGATGGTTGAGACCAGAAATGCACACCAAAGCTCAGATGCTGGACCTGGTTGTTCTGGAGCAACTCCTGGCCCTTCTGCCCTTGCAGATGGAGAGTTGGGTACGGGAGTGTGGAGCCGAGACCAGTTCCCAGGCGGTGGCCCTGGCGGAAGGTCTCCTCCTGAGCCAGGCAAGGGAGCAGAAGGAACAGGTCAAGTTGCAGGTGAGAGACCTTCATCTAGGGAGGCCAGAAGAGGGTTGAAGGTACTAAATTGTATGTTTGAATTTTTCAACCCTCCTTACCACACTTTTCTTGGCTTTCATAATATATGATTTGTTCCATTAATTCTTGTAGACATTGTTCCATTATCCATTTTGGAAATTATTTTTGGCACAACTGTTCCTTTCTTTCCAGCATCACTGACGTAACAGAGGGCTTTACAGTTATGTTTGGAGAACAAGAATCTAATTCATGTTGATTGAGGTCAATTAATTCCTCTCTTTTTCTCCTGCCTCCTATTTCAAGTCCTTCAATATGGAGATCAGAGATCCCGAGGGAAGGAGGAATCCATCAAATCCCTTTCGGGAGCTGTTTTTCAAAAGGATCCCTCAGGAAGATCCAAGTCAGGACACCTCCGAAGGTAAACTAAGGTCCTCTCATTCTCCAGAGAAATTCTTTTTCTCATCTTCTTTATGTTTCTGTCCTATAGAATACTTCTTCCTATTCCTTCAATTATGCATTTTAAAATTCTGTCTTCCTTGCAGTGAAACGTAGAATAATGTCTGGTCTGTATGGTAGTGCTGAAACAGCGGATGAAACAGCTGAAACTCAAGTAAGAGCAAGAAAATTATTTTATTAGATTTGCATTCTCCCTTTTCTTTGGGAAGTCAATCTAGAGTACAATCTCACCTATTTTTTCCACGTCTTTTGGCTTCGATATTTTCTTTTTTCCCTAGCAAGATTGAAAGGGGACTAGAAGATTTAAGTTGTTTTCAGCCAGGTTAGCTCCCTATCAAGTCTGTGTTTTGTTATTTCAACTCTGAGATTCTTAATAGGAATTTTTTTAAGACTGGTTTTTAACTCTCTTTGCACTAGCTGCTCTCCCTACTTTATAACGTTTAATTTTTTTAGAAGGCTTCAATGGATCAGAGCAGCATTATCATAAATGTAACATCTGCTAAACAGAGACCCATTCTTTTGCTAATTCTTTAACTTGAAATTGAACAATGTGGTTCAAAAATAACTAAATACTCAACAATGGCACATTTTTAAAAAGCCTTGTTCATAATCAGTGATAAGAAATGTCAAACTTGCAACGTCACGTGATATCGCGCAACGTATCGGGCCGGTTTTGCCATTGCCGGCAATGGGGTGGGTGCGGCTTCCAGATGATGTGTCCGGCCCGTGGGCCAGCAGTTTAACATCCCTGGATTAAATGATTATGCAGACTATTAAAATCCAAAGAAGGTGGCCAGCTAAGGCTTGCAAAGTAATTTGTAATCCACTGACTTCTGCCTCGATTTGGAGGCCAGACCCAAGATCTCCCAGTACTTTCATGAAAGTGATGAACATGAACAGAACTGATCCTTCTCGGGACACTCTAAGCCAGGGTAGGCAACCTTGGCTCTTTTATGACTCGTGGACTTCAACTCCCAGAATTCCTGAGCCAGCCATGCTGAGAGGAAAGGGAGAGGTTTCCAAGCTGAGCCATGCTGGCTCAGGAATTCTGGGAGTTGAAGTCCACGAGTCATAAAAGAGCCAAGGTTACCCACCCCTGCCCTAAGCCAGCTGTTTGCTGGAATGCTGGAAAGAATTCCCCCTCCCCCAATTTCCTTCTGCAAAGGAAGGACTGCTGTTTCTGAGAGGCCTGTCTGCAAGTTGATTTTCTCCAGATCCTGAGAATGATAATTGATCGATGGGTGATGGATGGATGGAAACACATAATTATATAGACAGACAGGCAGACAGATTGATAAGTGCAGAAGGAAACTGAGGCTCCTTTCACTGAACAGCTTTGAAAGTCCTGCAGAATCAATAAGTGAGGGTCCTGGGTGGCCTCTGAGCTTGGTTGTTTTCTTGCAGATATTTCCTTACCAAACTAGGTAACATCTTCACTAGCCCTGATGATGTTACCTAGTTTGTGTAGTGAAACGTCTACAAGAAAACAACCAAGCTCAGAAACCACCAAGGATCCCTCATTTCAACTCTGAGTTACAAATATTCTCCTTTATTAGAATCAGTCAAGTTGATA
>NW_015386218.1:321552-358000 GCF_001527695.2 Protobothrops mucrosquamatus | reverse complement strand
TTTTTTTTTTTTTTTTTTTTTTTTTTTTTTTTTGTTCAGAATGGTCCTGTGTCCTTCGAGGAGGTGGCTGTGTATTTCTCCAAGGATGAGTGGTCTCAGCTGGATGCTCACCAAAAAACATTGCATTGGGAAGTCATGCTGGAAAATTATAGGAACATGGCCTCTCTGGGTAAGACTTTGAAGAGATACTCAACTCCATCAGGGTGAACATTATTTGGATGGGAAGAAAAGGACTTGTTTCGGAAACAATGTAGTTCTTATAAGTCTCTTCTGGAATTGGGTACCCTCTGATAAATATTAGCTTTTCATCTAATACCTCCTTGGATGTTCTTAAATCATGAACTAGATGCTCATTAAAACTAGTTTCTTGCATCAGCTGACAGATTTTAAGTACTGCTGCATAGAACCTGGCAACATACGTTTTAGCAGGATTAGTATATGAAGGCAGCAGGGTTCCTTCTCCAATTTTTCAGCATTAGGACGTAATCCAAATTTCTGAGATCATCCTTCAAGCCCTAAAATGTGTCATTAATGCCACCCCAAGATGGGAGACAGGCCTCATGAAAGTGCAGGCTAGACTGTTGGTGGCTCAACTGTTGGCACATATTTTTTTCTCTTTGGCCTTGCCCCATTAACGATGAGGGGTGATTTTTCAGTCCATATTGAAAAAGGCAATGGTAACTAAAATCTCAACCTTGGGCTTCTCTCCAATCTTTTCCTCAGCATTGGACATGATTAAGACAAGGCATCTGTCAAGGTTCCGACTAATGAAACACTTCAAAGAACTTCCAGGCATTGTTTATCCTAAAAGCCTTTATTAACAGTAGAACAGATTGTCGGCACATCATGGATGAATGCCAAGATCTGAAGTCTCCACCCCAGAGCAGTTATTTTTGCTAGCATTTTCCCTCCCTCTTTTGCTGTCATGAGTCACATTCTCCAACCAGCCTGGGGGGGCAAAGGTTCACTTCCTTCTGAAGCCCACGCAAATTGTTCTCTCTTTCCATTCTCATCTGAGTTAACTCTAAAAGTGCCAGATAGTTCTGCATATTTTATCAAAGCAAGAATATTCAATATTAGCAGCGTTGACAGCATCCATTAAATGGGTGTAGCAGACACAAAGTGCAATTGTCAATGAATTCAACAGGTACTCTGCCTCCAATATGGCATACTAAACCTTGCAGTACTGTTTCTCCCAAAATAAGCTCAGGTCTTATATTTATTTTTGGTCCAAAAGACCCATTAGGGCTTATTTTCAGGGATGTCTTATTTTTTCACCACAAGGCGTAGCCCCCCCAGGCGACTCAGGTTTCCCTCGATGGGGGAGGAAGGCTTTGGAAACTGCCTTTTCATTTATATTCATAAATACTGTTATCCGTCCCTTTATTTTTTTTAAAAAAGTGATTTGTATTTACCACGATTAGCCTCCTTGAACGCCAATGGGAAGGCATGGTGTGCATAAGCCACGGAAATACAGTCGCATCCTCAAAGCTCATGCCACTTCCTCGTTCGGGGCACACCACTGCTTTGCAAGGCACATGCGGATCCCTGCATCTCCTGGAGGCTCCGAGCGCTGTTTTTGGCATGTCTATGGGCACGATTGCCTCATTGTTTGCGGTGGCGCTTCAGATCGGCTGCAGCACACCGTGGAGAGGATGGCTAAGGTTTAGGGCAGGGGTAGGCAACCTTAGCTCTTTTATGACTCGTGGACTTCAACTCCCAAATTCCTGAGCCAGCCATGCTGAGGGGAAAGGGAGATTTTCCAAGCTGAGCCGTGCTGGCTCAGGAATTCTGGGAGTTGAAGTCCACGAGTCATAAAAGAGCCAAGGTTGCCTACCCCTGGTTTAGGGGATGGTCTATCCCCATTCATAGCGTGGCCGCTGTCCAATCGCCGCACCACTCAGGAGGGCAGCATTAGCTGCCAAACCAGCAACAGGGAAGGCAGAAGGCAATTCTGCCGACCAGATCAGCCTGGCAGGGGTGGGGTGAAAACCAAGCACCACCGAAAACAGCGAGGCAGACAGATACACACATGCGGCACCAAAAACAATGCTTGGAGCCTCCAGGAGCTGCAGGGATCCATGTGCGCCCTTTGCAGTTGTCCTCCTGCAACGCGCAACCTCTCCCTGTAAGCAATCTGGCTCGCCCAGGGTCAGGTTGACCGTTGCGGGCAACTCGTCCTGAATGTGTGGCAAAGCTGGAGGATGGGGATGGACCACGCCTCCCTTGACAGCCAACCTGATCCCGGGCGAGCCGGATTGCTTCAGCCACAAGGAACTGGCCTAAGGTTTCTATTGCCCAGCCTTCCTGAAGATAATGGGAACAGCGGCCTGCTGCAGCGCAAGAGTTTAGCTGAGCCGCAAAGTTGAACACACCTGTGAAGCAGTGGTGCGCCCTGAACGAGGAAGCAGTTTAAGCTTTAAGGGTGCGAGTGTCTGTATTTCCATGGCTCATGCGTAGAAACCATACCGTGCCTTCCTATTGGCGTTCAAGGAGGCTAATCGTGGTAAATACAAATCATTTTTTTGAAAAATAAAGGGATGGATTATAATATGGATCATGAATATAAATGAAAAGGCAGTTTCCAAAGACTTCCTCCCCCACTGAGGGAAACCTGAATTGTCTCCCAGAGTGGGACGTCTTAGGATGCCCAGCTTTCTTCCTTGCCCTTCTGCAGAGGAAGAGAAAGCTGGCAAAGCCAGGGGGGCAGTGCAGGCTGCCTCCAGAGGATGCATCGGGGTGAGGGTGAAAGAGAAAAGCTGATGGTTGAGGTCCCGGCCAGTCCCCACCCCCGTCTGCCCGCTGGATTCCTCAATCCAGGGCAGGGATAGAAAAGAGACAACCTCTGCTTGCCTCAGGCCCCGGCTCTCTTAAAATTCAGGCCATCTCACAGCGGCGGCGCTGGCAGCAGGCAAGGGGGGGAGGCACACGATCTGGCCTGCCAAAAAACCTATGGTACGATGGAGTGGGCGGGATCTTAAGTAGGGCTTATATTAGACCCAACCCCAAAATTCAAGGTGGGTCTTATTTTCGGGGAAACACAGCATCTAACCTGGACAACATTTGCTCTGGCAAATGTCATGATTTCCTCTCAGCTATCCTTGAAGGCTAATGCAGGAAAATTCCCTACCTGGACATACAATGTCCCTATGACTCTGCGCATGTGGAATAATATAACATGTAATCTCCAGTGCCATGCCATGTTTCCCTGAAAGTAAGGCCTACCCCAGAAATAAGCCCTAGCTTGATTTTTGGGGGTGGCCCTAATGTAAGCTCTACCCCAAAAATAAGCCCTAGTTTTGGGGCGAGGCACACACCTAAAAAACAAGCTAGGGCAGGGGAAGGGATGTGGATCTGCCCCACACCCCCCGCACCCACTTACCTAGCAGCCAGGCCTCTCCTCGGAGGCCCACTTCTTTTGCAGCCAGGCCTGCATTTTTCAGTCACAGGCCTTTTCAATCCATAGCTCAGTTCTGCAAGTCCTATATAGCTGAGGACCGAGCTATGGATTCAATCCACAGCTTGGTTCTTGGCTGCATAGGCCTTCTGGAAAGGCCTTATTGCAAAATGCAGGCTGGAATACAGCTGTAGAATAAAACTCCTTCAGCCCCAGAAGAAGTGGACCTGCGGGTGGGGCTGTCAGTGCTGAGGTGAGTAAGACCTACCCCGAGAATAAGACCTAATGCCTCTTTTAGAGGCAAAAAAAATAAGACCCGGTCTTATTTTCAGGGAAACATGGGTACCACAGAGGCAGTCATACTAATTTCATTTTACCATTATTGTATAAATATTCAAGGCACATAAGACAATTCTATATCTCGCTGCTGCTTGCAGATAAGTAACCCTGCTACAATGTATAATGCAGCCATGTTCTGCGCGGCAGTGATTACAATCTGTCAGATGATGGCTTAGGCAATAGACTAGTTTTAATGAGCCTCTAATTTTTTATAGAATAATAATTTCTATTGTGATAGATTCATTTTGCTGTATATTGTGTTCACCTCTCCCTTTAGATTTTTTCCTCTTTAAACTCTTTAGATTTTTTATTTATTTCTTTTTAGTTTTTTTTTAAATTAGACTTTCATCTACTTTTATGCTTTTCAATAGAATAACAGAATAATAGAGTTGGGAGGGATCTTGGAGGTTTTTCTAGCCCAACACACTCACACACCCAAGGAGCCCAAGGAGGAGATCCTAGAGTCTCAATATCTTTTTTTATATCGCGGGGACCAAAATTGGATGCATATTCCAAGTGTGGTCTTACTAAAACAGTAGTACTGCTATAGCAGTACTAATACGTCACATGATCTTGATACTACTATTCCTCTGTTGATGCAGCCTAGGATTGTGTTGGCTTTTTTGGCAGCTTCAGCACACTGCTGGCTCATATTTAAATGGCTGTCCCCTAGGAATCCTAAATCCCTTTCACAGTTACTGTTGTCGACTCATGTGCCACCTAGTCTATACTTGTGCATTTGGTTTTTCTTGCCTAAGTGTAAAACCTTACTTTTCTCGCCATTTAATTGCATTTTATTGGAGAGGGGCCAGTGTTCGAGAGTGACTAGATCCTTCTGGCTTTTGAGCCTATCTTCTAAAGTGTTAGCTATTCCTCTTTGCTTGGTGTTGTCTACAAATATGATAGGTTCACCTTCTATGCCCTCATCTAAATAGTTTATGATATAATCATAATCATTAGTAGATAAATTAATAATTTAATATTTAATCCAGTATTTTTGTTCTTATGTACAAATTTTATATCTTTTAGCATTTTAAAGAAATTACTAATTGGTTGTATCTCACTCTAATGCTGGTCAGTGATTGTAATAAAAGTTTGATCTGATTCCTTGGATGTTTCCCCATGATTCTTTCTTAATTCAAGCTATGAATAAGATTTGAATATATATGAATAATTATCAAGAAAAAGAATCCTATAGATCTTTTCAGGATGCTTTAGGTCCTTTCAGAATGTTTTAGATCTTTACAATTTTTTTCTGAGTCGTAAATGTAGAAATTATATCCATACCATGCCACTGCAAGCATGAAGAACGTAAAGATATTGGAATAATGGAATTTGGCAGAGTTCCGTAAGGAAATTCATAGGACTTCCCACAGTTTGATCTTTTTTCTAACGTTATTATCATTTTCATTTCTCTTTCCTTTGAAGGTAATAATGGGCAGGAAAATGAGGATTCTGGGGAACCATTCCTAATGAACACTTTTGGAGACAAAACAAAGAAGCCTGCAATGCAGACAGAACTAGAAAGCCATGAGAGAAGCCAGTCAATTAATTGGAACAAGGAAAGTTCATCTTCCATTGATGCTCCAGTGCAAGACCTTCTTGCTGAATATGGGAAAATAAAGAAAAACAACTTTGGGGAAAGTGTAAGACTATTCAGTGATAAATTAGATGTAAATGAACATTATCCAATTGAAACAAAAGATGACTATATATGTAGAGACAATGGAAAAAATTACAATTGGACTTTCACTCTTTCTCATGGAACTGGATCCCTTGCCTCACATAAAATGATCCATACAACAAAGAAGCCATATAAATGCATGGAGTGTGGAAGCAGCTTCAGTCGAAAGAGTTACTTTACTTCCCATAAAAGGATCCACACAGGGGAGAAGCCATATAAATGTGTGGAGTGTGGAAAGACCTTTATTCAGAGCAGTCATCTTACTTCCCATAAAAGGATCCACACAGGGGAGAAGCCATATAAATGCATGGAGTGTGGAAAGTGCTTCACAAATAGCAGCCACCTTACTTCCCATAAAAAGATCCACATAGGGGAGAAGCCATATAAATGCTTGGAATGTGGAAAGGGGTTCGGTGAAAATTCATCCCTTATAAGACATAAAAGGATCCACACAGGGGAAAAGCCATATAAATGTGTGGAGTGTGGAAAAGTCTTCAGTCAAAATAGCTCTTTTACTTTCCATAAAATGATCCATGCTGGGAAGAGACCATATAAATGCACGGAGTGTGGAAAGACCTTTATTCAGAGCAGTAATCTTACTTGTCATAAACGGATTCACACAGGGGAGAAGCCATATAAATGTAGAGTGTGTGGAAGGGCTTTTACTAACAGCAGCGATCTTATTTCCCATAACTGGATCCATTCAGAGGAGAAGCCATATAAATGCATGGAGTGTGGAAAGACCTTCATTCAGAGCAGTCATTTTAATTCCCACAAAAGGATCCATGCAGGAGAGAAGCCATATAAATGCATGGAGTGTGGAAAGGGCTTCAGCTACCACAGTACTCTTACTTCTCATAAAAGGACCCACACTGGAGAGAAACCTTATCAATGTATGGAGTGTGGAAAGAGCTTCTGTGAAAGCGGGTCTCTTACTGTTCATAAAAGGATCCACACAGGAGAGAAGCCATATAAATGTATGGAGTGTGGAAAGAGCTTCTGTGAAAGCGGGTCTCTTACTGTTCATAAAAGAATCCACACGGGGGAAAAGCCATATGAATGTGTAGACTGTGGAAAGGGGTTCTGTCAAAAGGCTTCGCTTATGAGACATACAAGGATTCACACAGGAGAGAGACCATATGTATGCATGGAGTGTGGAAAGAGCTTTACTAATAGCAGTCATCTTAATTCCCATAAAAGGACTCACACAGGAGAGAAGCCATATAAATGCCTGGAGTGTGGAAAAGGCTTTACTAATAGCAGTCATCTTAATTCCCATAAAAGAACTCACACAGGGGAAAAGCCATATAAATGCCTGGAGTGTGGAAAGGGCTTTACTCAGAGGGGTAATCTTAATTCCCATAAAAGGATTCACACAGGAGAGAAGCCATACAAATATGCGGAGCTTGGAAAGAGCTTCAGGATGAGCAATGACTTAATTTCTCATACACAGATCCATTTGGGTAAGAATCAATGTCAATTCCAGAATTAGTTGGTAAATTCTATGTATTTCCTTCTTTATATACTGAACCTCTCGGGCATGGGTGTCAAACTCGCCACGTTATGTGACGTGTCACGACATATCGTGACTTTTCATATTGCCGGAGCTGGGGTGGGCGCGGCATCCATATGATGCAACCGGCCCACGGGCCGGCAGTTTGACACTCCTGCTCTAGGGGTTTTCGAGTTTTTAATCTTTTCACTCTGGTCTATGCAATTTTATGAAAATGTTTTTATTGTTTTTTACAAGTGTGTTTCCTGCTCCCCAGTTGTTTGTTCTTCCCATCTAATCATGGTCTTGGGAGTGATCCACTATCATTTCTCATAGTTTAAACTTTGCTTCTTTTCCTTAGTCTTCTTACATTTATTTTCCCCTCCTTTTCTCATTCCTTAATATGTTCACAGTTTATCAGAGGACCCTACGCTTCTCTGTTTTCAGAAAATATTAGAAATGTTGTAGCAGAGATTCTGGGAACTGAAGCAATATTATAATTCAAAGGGAATTCAAATTCTATCGGTATACAGAGTGGGATGGAATGTGATACTGCATTTTCCCATTGAATAATTCTTATTAAATTAAAACTGATAACTAAATGGATATTTGTGCTTTGAATTTTTCATAATTTTCTCTCTGTGTGTTTTCTGTCTCTCATCCCAAGTTAGGGATACTCAGTGGAATGAGAATGAAAGTGATTCCAGTGTGCTGACATTGCAAATGATCAAGCAAGAAGGGGCACCTTTGGAAATCAGTGAGGACCAAAACAACATGAAATCAAGAAACATTATTACAAAAAACTATTTCAGTTCTTCCTGACCAAATAGACAGAAATGAGAATGGGAACTTCCTCTGGGATGTGAAGATACCAAAAAACTAATCCAATTCGCATCCACGGCATAGAATTGAAACCTGAAACAACCAGTATGAATGCAGAAGCATGGAATCTTTTTCAGTCAAAAATCTCATGATACAGGAATATTGTATATTTCAATATACGGTGTGAAGGACTTCAGGATGAAGAATTCTTTTCACAAAAGATGTCAGAATGAGAAGCCCCTGAAATACATACACAAAGAACTTTTTCAAACATTAGGGCCTTATTTCCTTTGTATATTGTGATGTGAGCTAAGATGTCTGTAGTTAATTTCAATAAAGTTAATTAAACATCAATGACATGGTTACTTTCCTGGCATGTATTAAATTCTTTTTGGCTGTATTAGCAGTCAGTAAGAAGTAGGCTTTTGAATTTGTACACTAAAACAGTTTTTTGTGAGAAAAAAAATGCTGTCTATGTTTGGATTGTGTATGATAATAAGAATAACCCTAACAATCAGACATGAAATTTTTGGAAGTATTTGGGTGGGGACAAATTTCAGGGTTTCCAGGGCTATTTATTCAAATATTGCTCATGGATGGTTCTGGGTCAAACTAAAGTAAAAGTCACTAACTGGAAAAACCAAAGAGATCATTGTCAATTTCAGAAAAAGCAGGCACAGCCACACTTCTCTGTGCATTAATGAGTCACCTGTGGAGATGGTTACCAGCATCAAATTCCTGGGTGGGAAGTTAACAAGTAGGCTGGCTTGGTTGCTGAACAGCAAGACACTGGTGAAGCGGGCACAGCAGCGTCTGCTTTTTCTGCGTCGCATGAGAANGAGAAAAGCACATCTTCCTTTATCCTTACCACTTTCTTCAGAGAGGCGATCAAGAGCATCCTGTCATACAGCATCACAGTCTGGTTTAGAAGCATCACTGCTTCAGAGAGGAAGGCAGTGCAGAGTGAGGATGGTTGAAAAGATTATTGGCAGTTCCCTCCCATCCAGGACATAGCACATAAGCGTTGCTTGAGTAGGGTCCGTAAGATTGTCTGGGACACTACACATCCTCTTCATGACCTGTTTTCCTTGTTACCTTCTGGGAGGAGGCTCCGCGGTATCCGAAGCAGAACATCCAGATTCAGTCAGTTTTGTTCCATACAGTATTAACCTTGTGAACTCTAAATCTTCCTCCTTCCGTTATGTATTCAAGATGGACAGTGATTATGTTACTTATACGTACGTTGTATATAGTATGTTTAAATGTGTTATGTATGTGTATAGTATCTTCTGTTTTGAAGAAACATCTTCAGATACTTCTTGGATAAGGAGCAAAACGTCTTCAAGAAAATACAAAAAGTCCAGTTGCCTTTTGAAAAAGTACCTTTGGACTCCTTGACAAATCTACAGAGGAGCGAAAAAGGTTTTCATATACAAATGTAGAGAAAGAAGATAGGCATACTGTAGAAACAGATCAAGTATGATAGAAATAGTTGCTAAGTTGTGGTAATAGGAAGAGAGTAAACTAAGCAAGGTGGGGTTAGCATTCAGTTTATAAGGAGTGGATGTTTAAGTGTGCTAATAAAAGTTTTTGTAGGAGAAACAAATGCTGTCTTTGCATCTGCTTACTATACCATAATAAGAAAAGCCCTAATAATCGCTAATAGGCAAATTTGGGGGGAAGGATTTGGGGGGGAGATAAACTGAGTTTCAGAGGCTCCTGCTGGGTTGAAGCTGTTTATTCAAATATTACACCTGGATGATTCTCTGTCAAAATGGAGAAAAGGCACCAATTCCATTTTTCTGCCAGTTATTGTCCAATTTTCATTAGAGAAATAGAAATCAGAGTGGCAGTCATACATAATTAGACAACAATTGTACTTTTCTTTTTATTCATGATCTAGAGACATCTCAGTTGCTTTATATTCTACAAAGGTATTAAGTTTCCTACTCATATTTCATGAGGGTGTTTGTTATTCAACCCCTAAATAAAACACAATTTTCCTCTTCTTCCCCCCCCCCATGGTATTTTAATTTTATATTTTCTTTCCCATATTTGCTTTCCATCCTTTTGCAGTTCCACTTTTTCTCCAGTCCCAGATGAGACGCAGTTTCCCCCCCCCCCTCTTCATTTTTCTCCTCCAAGGAGCCTCGTTGTGAGGTAAAATTTCTGGAGCATCCACCGATTTGACCTTTTTCTCCATTTTGGGATTGGTTTTCTTTTGACATTTCTTTTTCTTCAGCATTACTTCCTTTGTCACAAGCTGCCATTTAGCGTTTCCAACCCAAAGCCAAGAATTTGAGAAGGGCAGCTGTGTGTATACAGAACTAGAGAAACAAAAACTGACAGAAATCTCCATTTTCTGAGAGGAAAATATTTTCTTCTCTCAGAAGACGCTACCATCTTTTTCAGAGAGGCTACCATTGAGAGGGTTCTTTCTTCCTACTCCAATGCCCACCATCCATGTCCTCTCCAGCCCCAAAGATGCGATCTTCTTTCCCGCCCTTTCGGGGAAACCTGCTGTCGCGCGCAGAATCCTCCAGAGGGCGCCCCCGCCAAGAGAAGGGAACACCAGGCGCTTCCCCATTGGTGTACAGTAGGGCGAACGTCACAGCGGGCTTTCCAGAGGTAGAGTGACGTCACAAACGCGTGACGCTCTAGGACGCCGCACTCGCTCTCCTTAACCCCTGGAGTTCCGCAGGAGGTGAAGAGCGTCCCGCGGGGGGGAGAGATTCATACGTATCTTAGATAGGGGTGTGTGAATCTTCCCGTGCAAAGGGAGGCGGAGGAGGGGGAGACCGTGCCCGGTCCTCCTCCGGGTCCCATGTTCCCCAGCCGCCCTTTCCATGCAGGGGGGAAGCGGAGCAGCAGCAGAACCGGGGATCCCAGGAAGGCGGCCGGGATCCGGGGGTCCTTTCCCGCCCCGTGTCCGGGGAAGACCCCGAGTGGGGGGAGAGGAGGGTCTGCCTGGCGGAGGCCCAGCTGGAGAGGAGAGAACCTGGGCGAGGTAGGATTGTGTGAATCTGCCTGCTAGTCAGAGGGAGACTCCTCAGGCCACCCTGAAGAAGGGGGCACCCTCAAGCCAGGGTCATTTCCTGTCATTTCATTGGATATGAAATGTGAAATATGTATATTCATGACCCGGGTCAGAAAATCAGGCCAAGTAAATGATTCTAACATGAGTAATCCACAACCTTGATGGAAATCTGTATTATATCTTGCTGCACAGACAGGCTCACATAGCAAAAGAAACACAAACACACACACACAGGATTCATCTGCTTAAAGTCACTTCAACCCCAACACCAGATCAGAAAAATACTTCCATGAGAATGAATGTTGTTCATTGACTAAATTCTACACTTTCTAATTCATGCAATTTCTTTTACATTTCTGATGCACAAACTGTACCGTGTTCAGGTACAGCCAAAATGATCTCTTGGGCAAGAGGGCAGAATGGCCTACTGAAGGCCAGGCCAAGCAACATGGGCTTTGCTGTACTTGCCCATCAACATAGGTCTTTTTGTATTTTATTGTACTTTATTTTCTTTAATTGCAGATACATTTTATAACATTGCATTGAAGAAAAATAATGATGGAGTTTATTTAGATAAACTGAGGGACTGGGGAAAAAGAATGAAGCACTGTGTTGAGATAATTGGCTGTCTGGAACTTATCAACCATTAACTTATCAACCCCAAGTCAAAGAAGTCTTTTAGTATATTGCTAGCAGACTGACATCAATGTCTGCTTTTTGTCTTAGTGGACTCTAAGTAACCTTTTTCCTTATCAACATTTAAAATTTCCCTCTTAGAAGGATGTTTAACTCCATGTAACTGATTACTGATGTAAAGGGGCAGGGTGTTCCTTTGTTACCAATAAACTTTCATTCCAGCATTTTCTTTGTTGGGCTAAGTATAAAAGGAAATTCCAGGCTTTGTTCCTTAAATTATACAAAAGATCTTCCTACTTGGTTACTTAATTGGAGAGAGCGTATGGGCAGAATATAAAAGCCAGATTTGGCTAACACGACTGTGATCAAGTTCTGCAGCTACAGGAACAATCCTATGAATAAAAAGGCATTTGGAGATCTTCAAGATTCTTTGGACTCATTTGGCGTTGCCTTACAGGACAGAGAAAGAACGGAGACACATCGTTTAGCAAGCAAATAGCAAGAGAACTGGAAAAGGCGTTTCCACTGTTCAGCTTGGGAACTGTGAAGAGATCTAGGGAGCAATGGGGCAAAAAGTCCTGGACTTGAGGAGCCTCCAATACCAGAAGGCTGAGGGGCCCCGAGGACTATGCAGCCGACTCTACAACTTTGGTAGGCGATGGCTGAGACCAGAAAAGCACACCAGAGCCCAGATGCTGGACCTGGTTGTTCTGGAGCAGTTCCTGGCTATCCTGCCCCCAGAGATGGAGAGCTGGGTGAGAGAATGTGGGGCAGAGACCAGCTCCCAGGCGGTGGCCCTGGTGGAAGGCTTCCTCCTGAGCCAGGCAGAGGAGCAGAAGAAGCAGATCAAGTTGCAGGTAAGGGACTTTTATCTTGAGAGCCCAAAATAGGTTTAAAGAGAATAAGGAATATATTTGAATTCTTTATCCCTTTCTAATAGATTTCTCCGGCATTCCCAATATATGAGTATGTTTCACTAATTTTTGTAGGACGTTGTTCTGTTATCCATTCTAGAAATTAGATTTGGAACAGCTGTTGCTTTCTTACTCGGCCTTGCAGACCCATAGTAGGGGCTCTGAAATTGTATTCAGAGAACAGGAATCCATGTTCTGATATCCATTAATTTTTCCTTTTTTCTTATTCCTCCTATTTGAAGTCCTTCACTGGGGAGATTAGAGATTCTGAGGAAAGGAGTAATACATCAAATCTCCCTCAAGAGCTGTTTTTCGGAAGGATCTCTCAGGAAGATCCAAGTCAAGACAGTTCAGGAGGTAATAAAGGTCCTTCCATTACCCAGAGAGATCCTAGAGATCTCATCTTCTTTATGACTTTTGTTATATAGAGTTAAATCTTCATATTCCTTTAATACTGATTTTTAAAATTCTGGATCCCTTACAGGGACAAGTCAAATAAAGTTTTCTCCTTCTCATGGTGGATCTGAAACAGTGATTGAACCTCCGAATCAAGTAAGTGGAGGAAATTAATTTATTAGATTTGTATGCTCCCTTTTGCTTGTGAATCAAGCTGATGTACCAGTGTGTGTATTTATGCTTGAGCAGTGTTGCTCTAAATCAAAGCATTATGGAAAGAAAGGCTCTCTTGAAGGATTTTGTGAAGAATTAATTCTTGAAAAGTAACCAGAGTAATTAGCATAAGGAGCGTTAAGTACAGGTCTTCAAAGAATGATTTCCTAGTAAGAATCTCAATTAAATCTTATATATTGCTAAGGAACACCATAATAACCCAGTATAAACAAGAGGGAAAAAATGGAAGGAGACAATTCTATGTACATCATCATTTTTAAAACCAGCGATAAGCCAATCAGATTAAAAAATAAGGCAGACTATTAAAATCTAATAGAAAAGTCTCTAAGTTAAAAATTGTCCTGGAATAGCACATAATTAAGGCTCTTGTGGCTTGCAAAGTAATTTCTAACCCTCTGATTTCTGCCTGGATTTGGAGGCCAAACTATGCAGCTTTCCAAAAGCTGAGAAATGTTTAACCCAGAACATTTTCTCCTTTCTTCTCTCCTGTTCAGCCAACCACTCAGTCTACTAACAGTTTCTTTCAAATGTCTATGGAGATTCTTAGTCATCCAGGTCATAGTTGTTCCCAAAGATGCTTTTTCACAAGGCAACTGGACTTTCTTGTCTTCTCCAAGGAGTATAAATCCTTCCATTCCCCACCATCCAGTCAGAGCTGAAGAAGCTTCTTGGATGAGGAGCGAAATGTCTTCAAAGGAAAAAAAGAAAGTCCAGTTGCCTCGTGAAAAAGCATCTTTGGGTTTCTTTCCAATCTGAGGAAGGAGGGCTGTGTGTCTCTGGATATTGATAGCACCCCCACCCAAATTCCTGGCTGCCTCTCCCAGCACTTTATGGAGGGGTTGAGCAAGGACCGGATTGGTCCTCCAGAGGACACCATTTTCTGAAATACTAGAAAGAATGTCCACTTCATCATCGTCATCATCATCATCAAGTTGGAAGGGACCTTGGAGGCCTTCTAGTCCAACCCCCTGCTCCGGCAGGAAACCCTATACCATTTCAGACAAATGGTTGTCCAGTCTCTTCTTAAAAACTTCCAGTGTTGGAGCAGTCACAACTTCTGGAGGCAGGTTGTTCCACTAATTAATTGTTCTCACTGTCAGGAAATTTCTCCTTAGTTCTAGGTTGCTTCTCTCTTTGATTACTTTCCATCCATTGCTTCTTGCCCTGCCTTCAGGTGCTTTGGAGGATAGTTTGACTCCCTCTTCTTTGTGGCAACCCCCTTTACTTCTGCAAATGCAGGATAAATTGGAATTATCAAGAAGTGGGAATTCCAAGGCCATCTGCAACTTGATTCTCTCTTGATGTTGAGAGTCTTTGAGGATGGATGGATGGATGGATGGATGGATGGATGGATGGATGGATGGATGGATGGATGGATGGATGGAAGGAAGGAAGGAAGGAAGGAAGGATATACATAGATAATTAGATGGATGGGCAGACATAGATCAATCAATTCAGAAGGAAATAGGTTACTTTTACTGAATGTCTTTGAATGTACTACAGAGTCATGTGGATAGGCAGTTCAAAAATGTGAAAAATAAATATAGGTTGTTTTTGACTTACAATGATTTGTTTAATGACTGTTACACCACCAGTTGAAAAAAGTGACTTATAACCATTTTTCACACTTACGACCATTATAGCATCCCCATGGTCATGTGATCAATATTCAGATGCTTGGCAACTGGCTCCTATTTATGACCGTTGCCGTGTCCTGGGGTTGTGTGATCCCCTTTTGCAACCTTCTGACAACCAAAGTCATTGGAGAAGCCAGATTCACTTAATAAACATGGGACTAACTTAATTTCAGCGATTCACATCTGTAGCAAATGGTGCAAAATTCACTTAATAACTATCTTGCTTAAGAACAGAAATTTTGGCTCAGTTGTGGTTATAAGTCAAGGGCCACCTCTATATGTCGATAAAACCTTTGCAATGTTTTCATTTGGAAATTTCTAGACAATAGGACAGATCTTCCAATTCCTCCCTCCGTTCTGCTTTTTCCTTGTTCAGGGGGGTCTTGTATCCTTCGAGGAGGTGACTGTGTATTTCACCAAGGAGGAGTGGTCTCAGCTGGATGCTGACCAAAAAGCACTGAATTGGGAAGTCATGCTGGAAAACTATAGGAACGTGACCTCTCTGGGTAAGAGAGTGCTACTCCGCAATCAAACAAAAAAGATGTTTTAGATATTTTCAAAGTTTGTAGCTCATGAATATAGACATTTGTTTCTATACCACACCACTGTAGCTAGGCAAGCCTCCAAGATGTTGGCATTTGGAAAATTGCAAAAGGAAATGTATTTGCCTTGCTATAGTTGGATCTTTTTCCTTCATCTTGCTATCATTTTCATTTCTGTTTTCCTTTGAAGGCAATAATGGGCAGGAGAATAACGATTCCAAGGAGCCATTCCAAGTGATCTTCCATCTTGGTGACAGAACACAGAGACCTGCAATTCAAATAGAACTAGAAAGCCGTGAAAGAAACCCGTCAAATAATTGGAAACAAAAAAGTTCATCTTCCACTGATGCTCCGATGCAACATTTTTTTGCCCAACAAAAAGAAAAAGAGAAAAAAAATATTGGGAATACTGTAAAACTGCTAAAAGACCAATCGGATATAAAGGAAAGCCATCATGACCAAAGCAAAAGGAATTATACAGGCACCATCAATGGGAAACATTACAATTCGGCTTTCACTGTTCTTTGTGAAAATGCATCACTTCTATCTCATAAAATGATCCAGAAAAAAGAGAAGCCATATAAATGTTTCGAATGTGGAAAATGTTTTAGAAGAAGCACTCAACTTACTCGCCATAACAGGGTCCACACGGGGGAGAAGCCATATATGTGCATTGAGTGCGGAAAGACTTTTACGCAAAAGGGTAGTCTTAATTCACACAAGTGGATCCATGCAGTGGAGAAGCCACATAAATGCAAAGACTGTGGAAAGACCTTTATTCACAGAAGTGACCTTACTTGCCATAAAAGGATCCACACAGGGGAGAGACCATATAGATGCAAAGAGTGTGGAAAGACCTTTATTTACAGCAATCACCTTACTTTCCATAAAAAGATCCACACAGGGGAGAGACCCTATAAATGTGAAGAGTGTGGAAAGGACTTTACTTGTAGAAGTCAACTTACTTACCATAACAGGATCCACACAGGGGAGAAGCCATATAAATGCATGGAATGTGGAAGGACCTTTTCTCAGAGAAGGTCCCTCACTTCCCATAAAAGGATGCACACAGGGGAGAAGCCGTGTCAATGCATGGATTGTGGAAAGAGCTTCACGGACAACTCAGCCCTTAGGAAACACAGAAAGACCCACACAGTGATGAAGCCATATAAATGCATGGAGTGTGGAAAGAGCTTTCGTGAAAATCGATCCCTTACTAAACATAAAAGAATCCACACGGGGGAGAAACCATATAAATGCAGAGAGTGTGGGAAAGCCTTTACTCATAGCAGTCAAGTTAGCTCCCATTACTGGATCCATAGAGGAGGGAAGCCATATAAATGTGTGGAATGTGGAAAGGATTTTACAAGTCCCAGTTTTCTAAATTCACATAAAAGAGTCCACACAAGGGAAAAGTCATATAAATGTGTGGAGTGTGGGAAGAACTTCAGTAATTATTGTTCCCTTACACTTCATAAAAAGATCCATACAGACCAATAAAGGAGATTATTTGTAGCTCAGTTGAAATGAGGGGACCTTTATGCTCCCTGAGTTTGGTTGTTTTCTTGCAGATGTTACCCAAACTAGGTAACATTATCAGTGCTAGTCATCAGTGTCATTAGCCCTGATGATATTAGCTATATTGCAAAAAACAACCAATCTCAGAGAGCACAAAGGACCCATCAAGCTATGCAGAAGAGATATTATATAAATCTTGAGCTTGGAAAGAGCTTAAAGAGCAATGAACTTCATTATCTATATAAATAAAAATGTAAATGTTCGTTTGTTCAAAGTCTTAAATCTCCGAAAGTTCTTCACCGATTGCTTTGAAATTTTGACACAACGTTGCATTCGAATATGCGTGTGTTTTAATATACCTACTATTATATAGATGTCACACCTGTGACAGGTAAAAACATGCTTTTTTTGAAAAACAGCGCCATCTGTTGGATGTAAATTTAACCAGACTGAGCCATAGCAACGCGTGGCCGGGTACAGCAAGTATTAAATATAAGGGAGAGATGGAATGTGTTATTGAATTATTCCATTGATTGGTACATAATTAAAAGTGACTTACTTCCTTCTTTCTCTTTGTCCCGAGTTAAGAGATATGTAGAGAATGAGAATGAAAACAATTCTATTTGCCGAGATTGCAAATTATCAAGCAAGAAGGGAGACATTTGAAAATCTGTGGGATGAAAATAAAATACGACATTCAAGAAAAAAAAAATCAAGAAATTACTGGAGTAGACAGCAATGAGCAGAAAGTCACCAGAAAAGCCAATATAATCCTAGGCTGCATTAACAGAGGGATAGAATCAAGATCATGTGAAACATTAGAACTGTTTTATAAAGCCTTAGATGTTGAGACTGCAGAGAAGAGCAACTAAGATGAAGGCTATAACATATAAAGAACAGTTGCAGGAATTGGGTATGTCTAGTCTAGTGAAAAGAAGGACTGGGGAGTCTTCTAATATTTGAGGGGCTGCCACAAAGAAGAAGGGAGTCAACCTGTTTTCCAAAGCACCAGAAGATAACACAATGGATGAAAACTCATCAAGAAGAGATCCATCCTAGAAAGATTAGATTTCATGACAGAACAATTAATCAGTGGAATGGCTTGCTTCCAGGAGTTGTGGGTGCTCCATCACTGGAGGTTTTTAAGAAGAGACTGGACATCCATTTGTCTGGAATGGTATAGGATCTCCAGCTTGAGCAGGGGGTTGGACTAGAAGACCTCCAAGATCCCTTCCAACTCTGTTATTCTGTTATTGTTATTCTGTTATCTAAATTCAAGTTAAATAAAATTAGTGAAATATCAATGCTGTGATTATTTGTTAGACAAATAACATTTGCTTTCCCTTGGTTGTAATAAAAATTAATAAAGCATGAAAATGTGCACAGGGCACACACCTTCCCCAACAACAGGCTGAGTTAGCTCCCCCTCCGTAAGACTTGCAAGTTGATGTTGCCATCTAAATAGGCCTTTAATACTTTAATACATAGTCCAGAGAAAAGGCTCAAAGTCTTGAAAATGCCATACAACGTTTGCCTCTTTGCAAAAATCCTTGCAGTGGTTGGCATGAGGGACTGTCTCAATGTAGTTGCTTTTCCGATTGTGGCCCAGCTCCAGGCAGGAATTCACCAGGATATAGCAATAGCAATCTATTTTATTTATATATAGAATAGAGTAGAATAAGAATAGAATAGAATAGAATAGAATAGAATAGAATAGAATAGGAGTTGGAAGGGACCTTGGAGGTCTTCTAGTCCAACCCCCTGCTCAGGCAGGAAACCCTATACTAATAGCAATAGCACTTAAGACATATACGGCTTCAGAGTACTTTACAGCCCTCTCTAAGTGGTTTACAGAGTCGGCATGTTTACCCCCAACGATCTGGGTCCTCATTTTATCAACCTTAGAAGGATGGAAGGATGAGTCAACCTTGAGCCGGCGAGAATTGAACTGCCGAACTGCTGGCACCAGAAGTAGCCTGCAATACTGCATTCTAACCACTGCACCACCACAGCTCCTAATGTGCTGTTCACCGTAGCTTGCAGTGTTGGCAGTTGACTGATATCCCTTTTGCCTGCCTAAAATAGTTACCAATCACTCTACGGCGGTTCCCTATGGTGGTTCCCTTCTGCTTGCCGTTTTCGGATATCCTTTTCTCCCACACACCCAGCCACCCAGGGTCTTGGTACTTGCTTCTCTAGGCTAAGGAGCAGGGTGGGTGAAGCTGCCTGTGGACCTCGATAGCTGTGGCTCAATTCCAGAAAGCTGGAACATCGGTGTGGAAACTTGTGAGCAAACTGAGTGGGAAGATAAATGCCTCAATGCTGGAGCCCATCTCTTGCATCTCTGGGGCCGAAAACCTGCACAGCTTTGCAATAGTGGCAAATATCTGTAGCTCAGGTGTAGGATGAGGGTGAAGGTTCGTTCTCCGAGCTGGTGAGTTGTTTTCCGAACGTTATGTTACCAGGCTAACATCTTCAGCAGTGCTTAGGGGATTCTAGATGTTACCTAATCTGGTAATGAAATGTTCGGAAACCAACTCACCAACTTGGAGAACGAACCTTCATCCTCAACTTGCACAACTCTTTGAAGAAAAGCAGGGGCTGTGCAGAGCTTAGGGAAGTGGGGGGGGGGGAAGCGGTGTTGCCTGGTTGCAGCTCTTCCCAGCGCAAGTAGCAACTCTGGCTTTACTTCCTCACAGGCAAACCTATGAAATTAGACAGCGATTACAAGTAGTCCTTGACGTACGACCACACTTGAGCCCAATATTTCAAAGTGAACCGTTAAGTGAATTCTGCCCCACTTTACAACTTTTCTTGCCACAATTGTTAAGGGAACTACTGCAGTTGTGAAGTTGATAACATGGTTGTTAAGCGAATCTAGCTTCCCAGTGGTGGGATTCAAATACCGGAACAACCGGTTCTATTATGTGATGCAGGCCTGGGCCTCCGATGCCTAGAACAGACTTCCAGAAGTGGCATTATGCACTTCCAGTGGGCTGTTCTAGGCCTGGGAGGCCTCCTCCAGGCCTCCGATGCCTAGAACAGACTTCTGGAAGTGGCATCAACACACTTCCGGTGGGCTGTTCTAGCCCTGAGAGGCCTCCTTCAGGCCTCCCATGCCTAGAACAGACTTCCAGAAGTGGTATCCATGCACTTCCGGTGGGTTGTTCTAGGCCTGGGAGGCCTCCGAGGCCTAGACTGGGCTTCAAGAAGCCAGCCAGTTCTCCAAATTTAGGTAAATTTAGCTACCGGTTCTCCTAAACTGGTGCGAACCGGCTGAATCCCACCACTGTAGCTTCCTCATTAATTTTGCTTGTCAGAAAGTCACAAAAGATGCTCATACAACTCTGGGACACTGCAACTGTCATAAATATGAGCCAGTTGCCAATTGTCCAAATTTGATCATGTGACTTTTGGATGCTGCATTTGCCTTCCTTTAGAGAGTCGTTGAGGCCATTTGGAGGTTTACCTGTGTCCTCAGGGTCACCTGAGTAGTACAAATGGATGTGTAGCCTTCTTGGCTGCAGGATGTTTTCTGCCCTGCATCCCTTCACTGTCAATGACAGGCGCAGGCTGTTGGGGATGAGTCTGTGTTGTCTGTATCTCAAACTGGAGCGCAAATGGTTCCTGTAGTCTACAATGTTTTCTGGAAATTCGTTCATACTCCTGCACCATTCGAAGGGTGTTCATTCCAAAGTACATGGCTAAACGTCTGTGGAGATTCTCAGTCTTCCAAGCCACGGTTGTCCCAAGGTATTCCCTCCGCCCCCAGTAGGCAACTGGACTTTCTTGTTTTTCTTTGAAGACATTTCGCTTCTCATCCAAGAAGCTTCTTCAGCTCTGGATGGTGGGGAATGGAAGGATTTATACTCCTTGCAGACAAAAGTAGTGTAAAAAGTAGTTCCAATGTGTGTGGAGCCTTCTTAGCTGCGGGATGTCTTCTCTAAGAATGCAAATGATCAGCCGTCTACAAGGAGTATAAATCCTTCCATTTCCCCACCATCCAGTCAGAGCTGAAGAAGCTTCTTGGTTGAGAAGTAAAATGTCTTCAAAGAAAAACAACAAAGTCCAGTTGCCTTCTGAGAGGAAAAAAAAACCTTGGGACAAGCATGACTTGGATGACTGAGAATCTTCACAGACATTCCTGATCATGAGAATATGACAGTCGCCTTCCTCCTCTTTGCATAACCACCTGCAATGCACACAGACTCCTCTAGGGGGCTCCCTCCGGCAAGAGAAGGGAACACCAGGCGCTTCGCCGCTGGAGGGCGAAAGTCACGGCTGCCTTTGCAGAGGAGGCCAGAAAGGGAGATGCGTAACTTGATTTTGCCGCTCTAGGACGCAGCCCTCGCTCTCCTTAACCCCTGGAGCTCCACGGGAGGCGAAGAGGCTGCGGGAGCGTCTCGCGGGGGGAAGAGATTCACACGTGTCTTAGGTGGGGAGGGGGGCTCTTCCCGTACAAAGGGAGGCGGAGGAGGGGGAGACCCCTGCCCGGTCCTCCCCAGGTCCGATCCCGGGTCCCATATTCCCCAGGCCGCCCTCTCCAGAGCAGCAGCAGAAGAGCCGGGGATCCCAGGAAGGCGGCGGAGATCTGGGGGTCTCTTCCCGGCCCTGCTCGGGGGGACCTCCGCCCTGCGCTTGGCTCCCCAAAGGCCACCCAGAAGAAAGGAAAGGGGTCATCCCCAGCCAGGGTCATTTCCTGGCATTTCATTGGATGGGAAGTGATCTCTCATGGTTTATTCACCTGTTTGGGGTTTGACAGGTTTTGTGAGCCTGCCTGCGTGTCAGAGGGAGATCTGTCTTCCGAAAGGCCACCTAGAAGAAGGGAAAGGGGGCATCTTCAGACCAGGGTCGTTTCTCTGCATTTGAGAATAGAAATAAAAACTAGATTTATTGGCTTTTGCATGTCCTTGATGGAAGTCAGTCCCCTGTTTTGCACCACAAACACACAGACACATAATCAGACAACTCATTTGCTCAAAGCCACTTCAATCCTCTATCAGAAAAAAATATATCTTCCCATGTTGTGTGAGTGTTGTTCAATGGTTTAAATTCTCCATTTTCTAATCCTGGGGATTTATTTCCTTTTTCATCTCAGATACATAAAGTGGACGTCGAAGTCATCCAGCATTCTCTCTTGGGCAAAGAGGGCTGAATCACCTTCTGTAGCCAGTCTGGCAGCTGCAGGAATGGTCCTATGAATGAAAAGGCGTTTGGAGATCCACAGGATCCTTTGGACCCATTTGGAGTTGCATTTCAGGACAAAGAAAGAATGGAGACAGAACGTTTAGCAAGTGAAGTGACTGGAAAAGGCCCTTCTGCTCTTCAGCCTGGGAGCTGTGGGGAAGTGTGTGCAAGAGCTGGGCCAAAGATTCTGGAGGAGGAATCCATTGTCTGTTCAGAAGTTCCACCCTGGAATTTCAGGAGCCTCCAATATCAGGAGGCTGAGGGTCCCCGAGGACTTTGCAGCCAACTCCACGACTTTTGTAGGCGATGGTTGAGACCAGAAAAGAACACCAAAGCCCAGATGCTGGACCTGGTTGTTCTGGAGCAGCTCCTGGCCCTTCTGCCCCTGCAGATGGCGAGCTGGGTGCAGGAATGTGGAGCAGAGACCAGCTCCCAGGTGGTGGCCCTGATGGAAGGCTTCCTCCTGAGTCAGGCGGAGGAGCAGAAAAAGCAGGTTGAGTTGCGGGTGCGAGACCTTTGATTGGGAGCCCAGAAGGGATTTAAAGGGAATAAAGAATATGTTTGATTTCTTCACCCCTCTCCACCAGGGTCCTCCGCCTTTCGTAATATGTGAAGATTTCTCACTAATTCATGTAGGACATTCTTCTGTTATTCTTCCTAGAAGATAGATTTGAGACAGTTGTTGTTTTCTTACTCAGTTTCAATGACAGAACTGGGCGGGCTTTGGAATTGTGTTAAGAGAACAAGAATTTGCTTCATGTTGTGTGATGTCCATTAATTCTTCTTTTTTTCTCCTTCCTTCTATTTCAAGACCTTCGTTACGGGGATCAGAGATCCTGAGGGGAGGAGGACTCTATCAAGTCCCTCTCAGGAGCTGTTTTTCAGGAGGATCCCTCAGGAAGATCCAAGTCAGGACACCTCAGGAGGTAATTGAAGGTCCTCCCGTTCCCCAGAGAGATCCCAGCTGTCTCATCTTCTCTATGTATTTTATTCCTATTCCCTTAATTATGTATTTTAAAATTATGTATCCCTTACAGGGAAACAAAGTATGGAGTTTTCTGGTCTTTATGGTGGAGCTGAAACAGAGGCTGAGCCTGCAAATCAAGTAAGAAAAAGAAAAAAAAATTATATTCTCCCTTTCCTTCAGCAATTGAAGCTGATGATGATGATGCAGTCTCTTCTTCCATTTCTCCCCCTTTTTGGGCTGGGTTATATTCATGTTCCTGAACAACATAGAAAAATTCAGTTAGGATTCTTATTAGGAAATTGTTTTTTTTTTTAAGACCAATTCTTAACTCACCTTTTGCTAGTTATTTATTTACTCACATTTTCAAAAACTGATTTCTTACAGAATCTTTCAAAGAGATCCCAAAGATGCTTTTTTCACGAGGCAACTGGACTTTCTTGTTTTTCTTTGAAGACATTTCACTTCTCATCCAAGAAGCTTCTTCGGCTCTGACTGGATGGCAGGGAGTTTCAGAGCTGAAGAAGTTTCTTGGATGAGAAGCAAAACATCTTCAAAGAAAAACAAGGAAGTCCAGTTGCCTTGTGAAAAAGCATCTTTGGGATAACTATGACCTGGATGACTGAGAATCTCCCTAGACTTTCAAAGAGACCCATTCTTTTTGTAATTTGTGATTTGTAATTGTGCAAGGCTACTGAAATATAACTAAATATTATTTCACACATTTCCATTTTTTTAAAAAAAACATTTATAACCAGTGATTAAAAAAATATGTGCACCAGATTAAAAGATAAGGCAGACTATTAAAACACAATGAAGTTGACCAGATGGAGAAGTCTCTAAGTAAAAAGTTAACAATAATAGACCTGGAAGGGACTCTTCTAATACACACACACACACACACCCCAGGAGGAGACCCTACCATTTCAGACAAATGGCTGCCTAATCTCTTTTTAAAAACCTCTAGTGATAGAGCACCCACAACTTTTGGAGGCAAGAAGTTCCACTGATTAATTGTTCTAATTGTCAGGAAATTTCTTAATTCCAGATTGATTCTCTCCTTGATTAATTTCCATCCACTGGTTCTTGTTTTGCCTTCAGGTGCTTTGGAGAATAGGTTGACCCCCTCTTCTTTGTGGCAGTCCTTCAAATATTGGAATACTGCTATCATGTCATCCCCTAGCTCTTCTCTTTGTTAGACTAGACATACTCAGTTCCTGCAACCATTCGTTGTATGTTTTAGCCTCCAGCTCCCTAATCATCTTTGTTGCTCTTCTCTGCACTCTTTCTAGAGCTCAACATCTTTTTGTATCATGGTGACCTAACTATAGTCAAGGCACTTTTGGTCTGCAAAGTAATTTCTAATCCTCTGGTTTGTGCCTGGATATTATGACTAAAGAAAGCAGCTCTGCAAAGCCTGAGAAATTCATTCCCAGGGAATTTCTCTTCCCCCACCCCCGGTTCAGCCAATGATCTGTATTACTAGTGATTGGTTCCTTATATTCTGAGTAGAAGCAGAAACAGTATTTCTCTGGATATGGGTGGCATCCACCCAAATCCCTAGCTGTCTCTCCCAGCACTTTCACTTGTTTTGAGAATGAACAGGACTATTCCTTCTGAGTTACCATAAGCCTTTTGCTGAAATGCTAGAAAGAATCCCTCCATCAGTTTCCTTCTGCATAGACAGTAAGGATTGGAGTCTGTGATAGATGTGGATTCCAAGGCCCATCTGCCAGTTGAATCTCTCTAGTTGCTGAGAGTCTTTTGATGATTGATGTAGGGAGAGAGGGAGAAAGAAAAGGAGGGATGGGCAGACAGACCTAGTTCGAGCAATCCAGAAGGAAACTTTCACTGAATGGCATTGAAGACCTTTGTAATATGTTACCCCCCTGAAGTGAGATTGGCTCCCATCCACCTGAATTTTCACAAGAGCCTTAAGACCTGTCTCTTTCAATTCAAATTCAAAGCACACTGAGGATGTCTCCCAAAATGGAGACGAACTGTTTGTAGCCAAATCACCAAGCTCAGCAATCAAACCAACAGCTCTACTACCAACCCGAGCTACTAATACATCTCAACCTGTCTCTGCCAGGTGTGGAGTCCCAGTGGGGGAGCTTCACACGGGAGGTTGTTGACTAAAAGATAACACACACCCCCAATTCGGCACCCTCCTTTTCCATCTTGTGATGGAATTCGGCACCCTCCTTTTCCATCTTGTGATGGAATTCGGCACCCTCCTTTTCCATCTTGTGATTTTATCTTATTTGCTTTGTCATTTTATGTCTGATGGTTTTAATGTTTTTGAATGTTTTTATAGCAATAGCAATAGCACTTAGATTTATATACCACTTCATAGTGCTTTACAGCCCTAAGCGGTTTACAGAGTCAGCCTCTTTCTCCCAACAATCTGGGTCCTCATTTTACCGACCTCGAATGGATGGAAGGTTGAGTCAACTTCGAGGCGGTGAGAATCATACTGCTGGGAGTCGGCAGAATTAGCGTGCAATAACTGTGTTTGTTTATGCTGCATTTATCCTGTAAGCTTCCCAGAGTTGTTTGACACAAGAGGGGCAGCAAATAAATTTCATAATAAATAAATAAAGTCCTGCAGAATCAGTATTTCTTTAATTAAAAGTTTTGATTCTGTCCATTTTCTCACCTAAAGTTTGGAATTCGACCAAACAAACCTTTAACTTAATCCATATCTTTGTTTAGGATTATTTAAATATTTAAATATTATTTTGCCAATTCGGCTGGGCCTGTTTTCTTCTTTTCATTGTTCAGGAAGATCTTATATCCTTTGAGGAGGTGGCTGTGTATTTCTCTGAGGAGGAGTGGTCTCAGCTGGATGCTGACCAAAAAGCCCTGCATTGGGAAGTCATGATGGAAAATCACAGGAACGTTGCTTTGCTGGGTAAGGGTTTGCTACTCTCCAATCAGAGAATTTGGGAAGACATAAAATATTGAAACTGGGCAAAATTTCAGAAGGAAATTCTTATGACTTCCTACAGATTGATCTCTTTCCCTAACCTTGCTATCATTTTCATTTCTCTTTTCTTCTGAAGGTAATAATGGACAGGAGAATAAAGATTCCTGTGAACTGTTTAAAGTGATCAGTGCTGGAGACAGAATGTTTCCAATTCAAATGGAAAAAGAAAGACATCAGAGAAAGCAGTCCGACGATTGGAATCAAGAAAGCCCTTCCATTGATGTCCCGATACAAGACTTTGTTGCCCAACAAGGAAGAATAAAGAAAAGCTATATTGCAAAAAGTGTGAAGCTAATCCAAGATAAAGTTGATGTAAATCAACATTATCCAACCCAAGCCAAAGAAGATCATGTATCTGGAGACAATGGAAAAAATGACAATTGGATTTTCACTTTTTCTCATGAAAATGGGTTCCTTACATCTCATGAAAAGACCCACACAGAAGTGAAACCATACAAATCCATGGAGTGTGGAAAGGCATTCAGTCAACACAGAAATCTTACTATCCATAAAAGGATCCATGCAGGGGAGAAGCCATATAAATGCATGGAGTGTGGAAAGAGCTTTACTCATAGCAGCCAACTGATTTCCCATAATAGGATCCATACAGGGGAGAAACCATACGAATGCATGGAGTGTGGAAAGAGCTTCTGTGAAAATGCTTCCCTTATGAGACATAAAAGGATTCATACAGGGGAGAAGCCATACAAATGTCTGGAATGTGGGAAGGGCTTTGCTAATAACAGTCAACTTACTTCCCATAAAAGGATTCATACAGGAGAGAAACCACATAAATGCAAGGAATGTGGAAAGAGCTTTAGACATACTGTTTCTCTTACTTACCATAACAGGATCCATACAGGGGAGAAACCATATAAATGCATGGAATGTGGAAAGGGTTTTGCTAATAGCAGTCATCTTACTTCTCATAAAAGGGTCCACACAGGGAAGAAACGATGTAAGTGTATGGAGTGTGGAAATAGTTTCAGTGATAGCTGTTCCCTTACATCTCATAAAAGGATCCATACAGGAGAGAAGCTATATAAATGCCTGGAGTGTGGAAAGACCTTTACTCATAGCAGTCAACTTACTCCTCATAAAAGGACCCACACAGGAGAGAAGCCATATAAATGCAAGGTGTGTGATAAGACCTTTACTCATAGCAGTCAGCTTATTTCCCATAAAAGGACCCACACGGGAGAGAGGCCATATAAGTGCAAAGAATGTGGGAAGTGCTTTTGTGAAAATGCATCCCTTATGAAACATGAAAGGATCCATGCAGGAGAGAAGCCATATAAATGCATGGAGTGTGGAAAATCTTTTACTCAAAGCAGTCATCTAACATCCCATAAAAGGATTCATACAGGGGAGAAGCCATACAAATGCAGAGTGTGTGGAAAGTGCTACAGCCACAGTGTTTCCCTTACTTACCACAACAGGATCCATGCAGGGGAGAAACCTTATAAATGTTTGGACTGTGGAAAGACTTTTACTCAAAGTAGCCAACTTACTTCCCATAAAAGGATCCACACGGGAGAAAAGCCGTATCAATGCATGGAATGTGGAAAGGGCTTGTATGACAATGTATCTCTTATGAGACATAAAAGGATCCATACAGGGGAGAAGCCATATAAATGTAGAGAGTGTGGGAAGGGCTTCACCCAACAGGGTAACCTTAGTTCCCATGAAAGGATGCACAGAGGGGAGAAGCCATATAAATGCAGAGAGTGTGGAAAGAGCTTCAGTCATAGTGGTTCCCTTACTTATCATAACAGGATCCATACGGGGGAGAAACCATATAAATGCTTGGTGTGTGGAATGGGTTTTACTGTTAGCAGCCACCTTACTTCTCATAAAAGGATCCATACGGGGGAGAAACCATATAACTGCAGACAATGTGGAAAGAGCTTCAGTGAAAATGCATCCCTTATGAGACATAAAAGGATCCACACGGGGGAGAAGCCATACAACTGTGTGGAGTGTGGAAAGAGCTTCAGTCATAGTGGTTCCCTTACTTCACATAAAAGAATCCACACGGGGGAGAAGCCTTATAAATGTATGGAATGTGGAAAGAGCTTTACCACCAGTAGTGATCTTACTTCCCACAAAAGGATCCACACAGGAGAGAAGCCATATAAATGTTTGGAGTGTGGAAAGAGCTTTACTAATAGCAGTCATCTTACTTCCCATAGAAGGATCCACACAGGGGAAAAACCTTATAAGTGTATGGAGTGTGGAAAGAGCTTCACTACTAGCAGTGATCTTACTTCCCATAAAAGAATCCACACAGAAGAAAAACTATATAAAAGTGTGCGCGGAAGGAGCTTCAGGAGGAGGAATGATCTAATATGTAAAAGACAGATCCATTTGGGTGAGAATTCATGTAAACTCTATATTTAGTTGGTTAAATTTATGCATTTCCTATTTACATATAAAGGTAGTTCTCACGACTATTCACTTAAAAATTGTTCAAAGTTATTGGGGAGCCCCCAAAAGCTACTTACAACCCAGTCCGTGTATTCCAGTAGTGGCACGTACCGCTGCAATCAAACAATGTGATTTATGTTCTATTTTGCATTAAGATGAGTTGGCTGCAGCATTCATGGTAATATGAGGGAGATTACACATTCTGTGGTCACAAGAGGGATGCAAACAATACATAGGAATCCATTGATTTGCTTAACAATTGTAGTGAATGGGTTCTTGGTAATCTCCGAGCTTGGTTGTTGGCTTGCAGATGTTTCATTACCAAACTATGGTGTTCCTTTTGACAACTGCCACATTGGAACAGAACAGAATAGAATAGCAGTGTTGGAAGGGAGTCCAACCCTCTGCTCAGGCAGAAACCCTATACCATTTCAGTCCAATCTCTTCTTAAAAGTTAAGAAGAGCGCTAACAGTGTTTAATATCAATAAGACAAAATCTTTTTTTCTTAAGTTTACATTTATCTCAGTTACTAATTGATTTTGGTTCTGGGAGGGCTGTCAATAGGCAGACATTTAACAGGTGCTTCTTCCTCAGGAGAAGGAAGTGCATCTTCCTTATGCAGCTCTTCAAGACAAAACATGATTAGTCTTTCTTCTGCTACAGTGGACCTGCATGTAAAAATCCCCATAGTTTAAATTTTCCTTCTTTTGCCTAGTCTTACAGTTGTTTTCCCCTTCCTTTCTCATTTCTTAATATATCAGTTTGGCAGAGGAACCTATTGGTCTATGTTCTCCCAAAAACTTGGAAAAAGTGCAGCAGAGAGATTCTGGGGTCTGAAGGAATATTATAATCCAAAGGGAGTGCAAGTTCCATCATTGTATACAGAGAGAAATGGAAAGTGATATTGAATTGTCCAATTGAATAATTAGAATATTGAATTAAAAATGACAACTAAGAGGATTTGTGCTTTGAATTTTTCCTTCCCTTCCTTCCTTCCTTCCTTCCTTCCTTCCTTCCTTCCTTCCTTCCATCCATCCATCCATCCATCCATCCATCCATCCATCCATCCATCCATCTCAAGTTAGGAATATTCAGAATGAATGAAAACAACTCCATTGTGCTGGCATTGCAAAGAATGAAGGAAGTTCTTTGGAAATCTCTTGGGACCAAAATAAAATAATCTGACTGTAAGAAAAACTACTTCTCAGAAATGGCAACAGGAACTCCCTCTGGGATATGAGGATACCCAAAAAAATAATCCAACTTGCATTCACAGTGAAGAAATTTGCTCTGAGTCAATCAGTATGAATGGAACACTTTTCAAAGGCCTCTCATGATGTGAGAATTCCAGAGGGGTGTGTGTGTGTGTAGGTAGAAACAACTTTGGGGAAGAATTCCTCTCTGACAAAAAGAACTAGGATGATGAAAAAAATCCAAAATGCATGGGCAAGATTTCAAGCATTAGAGCTCTTTTTCCCCCTTCCTATGATATGACAAGGGTTAAGGAAGTCTACATTTGATTTAAATAAAATTAACTAAATATCCATGGTGTGTTTACTTGCTAGACGTGTATAAAATTCTCCTGCTTGTGTTAAGAAACAAAAATGTTTGGAAGGATTTTGGAGAGGGAGAAACCTCAAGTTTTCAGTTTCATGCTGGTTTGAAACTGTTAATTCAAAAACTGATGGGTGATTCTGAGTGAAACGGAAGAATAATAAATGGGTTCAAAAAACAAAAAAGTTAACTCCATTCTTTTTAAGTTGATTTTTAACCACTAATTTTCCTTCATCTAAAGTCTGTGTTTTGTAATTATAGCTAAACTTCTTTTTCTCTTGCATTAATACCCACTAATGCAGACAAATCTCTTGCACGGTGAAGTTTTAACTCTTTTAAGTATAACAAAATTTGTGCTTTCCGTTTCTCTGTTTATTAATGATCTAAAGGTATCCCTGTTGCCTTAAATTCTCCAAGGGTCTTACATTTCCTAGTGATACTCCCTGAGGTTATTCCTTATTCAATTCCTAAGTAAAACATACTTTTTTCTTTAATCTCATGGTATTTGAACTTTATATCCAATTTTCACTTTTTTGCTTCCTTCATTTTGAAATTCTAGCTTTTCTCCGGTGATAGACATGTTGTCATTTACCCTCTCTTCATTTCTCCAACAATGAGTCTTTGTGAGGTAAAATTTCTGAAACATCCACAAGTTTTCATGTTTTTCTCCATGTTGGAACTGATTTTTTAATATATATTTCAAAATATCAATTCATAATCATTCAAGATTATTCTTATTGTTAGGAGCTGCCACTCATCGTTTCCAGTTGTTCTTAGGCACCCAGAGCAAAGAATTTGAGAAGGGCTGCTGTATATACTGAAATAAATAAAAATAAAAATCTCCATTTTCCCGGTTGTGTCTTCGCTGTCCATGTCCCATCTTCCTTCACTTCAGGCTGGAATTCGCAACAACTACAAGACACAAATTGTGTTTCCCAGAAAGGCTCTATGTCCTCGTCTTCTGATCGCCTGGCCATTTCTGAGAGGATTTGGCCCCTTTTGAGGCCTCCTCCAACCTCTGCAGAGCCTTCAGGGAAGCTGTTCTTGAGGGAAGTGAGTTCAAATACTCCAGACAGATTTTTTTCTCCATATCCACAGACGGTTCCTGGACAGTAAGGAAAAGAAGATGGAGAAACTGCCGCCTCAGAAGATGCCGCCGCCTTTCTCGGGCAAGGAGCCATTGAGAGGGACCTTCCCTCCTATTCTCATGGCCATCATCCCTGCCCTACCCCTTCCCTTCAGACGCTCTCCCCTTTCCCGCTCTTTTGGGGAACCCTGTCACATAGATTCCTTCAGAAGACGCGCTCGGCCAAGAGAAGGGAACGTCAGGTGCTTTTCCA
This sequence comes from Protobothrops mucrosquamatus, assembly GCF_001527695.2. Taxonomy (NCBI): domain Eukaryota; kingdom Metazoa; phylum Chordata; class Lepidosauria; order Squamata; family Viperidae; genus Protobothrops; species Protobothrops mucrosquamatus. The sequence continues at coordinate 326,890 of NW_015386218.1, read as the reverse complement.
TTGGTCCAGTGGAGGGCGAACGTCACGGCTGGCTTTCCAGAGGAGGCGTGACGTCACAAACGCTTGCCGCTCTGGGAGGCCGCACTCGCTTTCCTTAACCCTTCGAGCTCCGTGGGAGGCGAAGAGGCTGCGGAAGCGTCTCGCGGGGAAGAGATTCACACGTGTCTTAGGTGGAGGGGAGGAAATATTCCCGTGCAAAGGGAGGCGAAGGAGGGGGAGACCCGGCCCCGGCCCTTCTCCGGGTCCAATCCCGGGTCCCATGTTCCTCAGCCGCCCTCTCCATACAGGGGGGAAGCGGAGCTCTAGTGCAGCAGAAGAAGCACCGGGGATCGCAAGAAGGCGGCGGGAATCCGGGGGTTCTTTCCCGCCCCGTGTCCGGGGAAGAAGAGCCCGAGTGGGAGGAGAGGAGGGTCGGCCTCACCGAGGTCCAGCAGGACAGAAGAGAGGCAGGATTCGCACCTGGGGCTGGAGGGGGAGAGAAGCAGGGCAGCATCTCCAGCTGCCTCCTTCCCCAGCTCTGCTTGGCTGACCCGGTTGGGGCTCCGGGCAATTGTTCAATTCCCCATTTTGTAATTGGTGGAATTGATTTTCTTTTCCATCTCTGTTACACCCATTGGAAGTCAGCTGGAAATCAATTCCATATTCTGCACCACACACACAAACACACACACAGATAACCCATCCGCTCAATGCCTCTGCACGCCTGTACAGGTAGTCCTTGACTTACAACACTTCATTTAGTGTTCACCTAAGTCTTAGTTTGAACACCCAAGACACGTGTTCAAAGTTGCAACATGATTGAAAAAAAGTGACTTGTGACTGTTTTTTCACACTTATGACCGTTGCAGCATTCTCAATGGTCATGTGATCAAAAATTCAGATGCATGGGAATTGACTCATATTTAGGACGGTTGTAATGTCCCTGGGTCACGTGATCATTTTATGTGACGAGCAAAGTCTATAGGGAAGCCAGATTCACTTCACAGCTGTGTTACTAACTTAACAACTTCAGTGATTCACTTAACTGTGGCAGAAAAAGTCGTAAAATGTGGCAAAACTCAATTAAATGTTTCACTTAATCACAGAAATGGGCTCAATTGTGGTCGTAAGTTGAGGACTACCTGTACATGCCTCCCCCACATGGTTGTTCAATGATTTTTTATCTACCGCATGTAATTCTTGGACTTTTTTCCCCCCCCATCTCAGATAACACGCTGGAAGCCCTTTGTTCCTTCATGTACAAAATCATCCCCTGGGGAAAGAGCTGAAATTCCTTCTGCGGTCATTCCTGCAGCTACATTCATGGAGGTCATTCCTATGAAGGAAAAGGTGTTTGGACATCCATAAGATTCCTGGGACTTGTTTAGAGCTGCCCTACAGGACAGAGAAAGAATGGAGACACAACCTTTTGCAAGCGTGGGAACTGGAAAAGGCTCTTTTGCTGTTCAGCCTGGGAGCTGTGGGGAGATCTGGGCAAGAACTGGGCAGAAGATCCAAGAGGAGGAAACCATCATCCATTCAGAAGCTCAGCCCTGGAACTTCAGGAGCCTCCAATACCAGGAGGCTGACGGTCCCCGAGGACTTTGCAGCCGACTCCATGACTTTTGTAGGCGATGGCTGAAACCAGAAAAGCATACCAAAGCCCAGATGCTGGACCTGGTTGTTCTGGAGCAACTCCTGGCCTTTCTGCCCTCACACATGGAGAGCTGGGTGCGGGAGTGTGGAGCAGAGACCACCTCCCAGGCGGTGGCCCTGGTGGAAGGCCTCCTCCTGAGCCAGGCGGAGGAGCAGAAGGAGCAAGTTGGGTTGCAGGTGAGAGAGCTTCGACCTGGGAGTCCAAAAGGGCATAAAGAATGTGTATAATTTCTGTTTCTCTTCCAGACTTCTCTGGCATTCATAATATGTGAAGATGTCACATCAATTCTTGTAGAACATTATTTCCTACTCAACCTCACTGATGGATATCTTGTTATGTGGTGCCCGCTAATTCTTCTTTTCTTCTTCCTGATATTTCAAGTCTTTTACTGTGGAGATCAGGGATCCTAAAGGAAAGAGGAATCTATCTAATCCCCCTCAAGAGCTGTTTTTGAGAAGGAGCTCTCAGGAAGATCCAAATCAGGATACTTCAGGAGGTAATTAAAACTTCTCCCATTCCCCAGAGAGATGCCCACTTTCCTACCTTCTGTATACTTTCCATCCTGTTAATTATATATTATAAATTTTATGATCCTCCACAGGGAAGAATAGAGCAAAGTCGCCTCTTCCTTATTGTGGAGCTGGAACCGTGGTTAAAGCAACAACTCAAGTAAGAGGGGGAAATCAGTGTATTAAATTTGTACTCTTTTTTCTTCAGGAAGTCAAGCTGGTGTACAGAGCATTCCTTCCATTTTCCCCCGTTGTTTGCACTGGGGTTATTTTTGTGTTTCTGAGCAATGTGGGAAGGGAAATAGCAGGTTCAAACTTTCTCAGTTAGCTTCCTCTGAAGACTGTTGTTGAGACATAATATTTAGCCATTTCTATCAGATTCTGTTTAGGAAATTTATTTATTTTTTGAAGACCACTAATTAACTTGTTCTGCTTGCTACTCTTCCTACTATGAATTCACAAGAAGCAGTTTTTTAAAAAGTCCTTCAAGAAATAGGGATAAAAGTACCACAGTGGCAGCAATTGCTAAAAAGAGACCAGTTCATTTTGTAAGTCTTTGACTTAGAATGTTACACAGCTAATCAGAAATAACCAAAGACTCAGACTGGCTTGTTATCATTTTTATAAGCCTGGTGTGCAACCAGCGATAAGAGAATTGAATCAGATTGAAAGATAAGGTGGACAATTAAAATCCCACGAGTAGCAATATAGAGGAATTGCTTAAGTAAAAATGGTTCTGAAGAAGCACGTGATCAAGGCACTTTTGGCCTGCAAAACAATTTCTAACCCTCTGATTTATGCCTGGATTCGGAGATCAAACATCCTCACTTTGCAAAGGCTGAGCAATGCCCTTCCCAGGCAGTTTTCTCCTTTCTTTTCTCCCGTTCAGCCAATGGCTCAGACAGACAGACAGACATGGATAGATAGATGATAGATCCAGAAATGAGGTTACTTTCACTGAATGACACAGAAAGTCCTGCAGACTCAATGAAGCAACCTAGAACTAAGGAGAAACTTCCTGACAGTTAGAACAATTAACCAGTGGAACAACCTGCCTCCAGAAGCGGTGAATGCTCCAACACTGGAGGTTTTTAAGAAGAGACTGGACAGCCATCTGTCCGAAATGGTATATGGTTTCCTGCCTGAGCAGGGGGTTGGACTCGATGACCTCCAAGGTCCCTTCCAACTTTACTACTACTACTACTACTACTACTACTACTACTACTACTACTATTATTATTATTATTATTATTATTATTATTATTATTATTATTATTATTATTAAGTTGATAAAACATGCCCAAAATACTTTTTCAGTGACACATTTTCAGTTCTGTTTATTTTCTCACATAAACCTTGGAATCCTACCATGCACAGCCATTTAACTTGGCGCATAACTTTATTTTGCAAATCTTGGACCTGTTCTGTTCTTTTTTTCCTTGTTCAGTTGGGCCATGTGTCCTTCGAGGAGGTGGCTGTGTATTTCTCTGCGGAGGAGTGGACTCAGCTGGATGCTCACCAAAAAGCATTGTATTGGGAAATCATGCTGGAAAATCATAGGAACGTGGCCTCTCTGGGTAAGGGGTTTGCTTCTCCCTAGTCAGAATGTTTGGGAAGACATTCGGTTGTTAAACGCTATCGGCTAATTCTTATTTAAAAATCTCCAACCAGACCTCATCTCCTGGGAAGGAGAAGGAAAAGATCTGGCCTTCTGCTCCAAGGAAGGAAAGTGGTCAGTCGCTTTTTCCTTAGATGTGTGCACGTAGTGCTATTTCTCATCTATCTTTTCCATTTCTATTTCAACCTATCAGTGAGAAACTAATTTCTTGGCTTGAAGAGTTGGTCAATTCCATCAAACCTATTTCAGCTTTTTGGGCCCCAGATGCTTCCTTATCTGTCCTAGGAAGGATGGTTATTTCATCAGGGACAATGACTTTTCTTCCTTTTCATTTCTATCCTGATTAGGTGCTAAATCAGTGATGGCAAAGCTATGACACGCATTTCAAAGGTGACGTGCCCCAATATTTCGAGGGGGGGGAACATGCCAATAGTCCCCCAAACCTGACAACTATTCTTGAAAGCACCCACAATTCTTGTGCAATTTTCAGACACTGAGAAGAACAAGATGTGTTCTCATGCAGTCACCGGAAGACACTTTGGGAGGAGTGTGCTCTTGTGTGGCCCCGGGCGTCTCCAAAAACCATGCGAGAATGGAATTGTTCTTTCACATGTTTTTTTAAGAAGCTGCAGAGGCCATAGAACAGCATTCTGTGAAACCATTTCAAGAACGAGGATCTTGTGCAGTGCAGAGTAGCTTCTAGCAGGCCTCAAGGGCCTGTCAGCAGAGAGAGAACACTATCTGAAGGTAAGCAGGCCGCAGCAGACCCCGGGAGCATTGGGCTGCATGCCAATCACACCGTTCCCCAAACATTGCACATACTGCGGAATGGTGCAGGGCAGTCTTTTTTGTGCAGAAGTGGTAGTATGAGAGTAAAGATTCGTTCTCCGAGCTTGCGCGTTGGTTTCCAAACCTTTCGTTACGAGGCTAGATAACATCTTCAGTGGAATTTAGGGGATGTCAGTGTTCTGTTTATAAGGGCTTCAGGTGTGAGTGTGTCAAGTGAGGGTCTTATGATGGGTCAGGTATGAGTCACCAGTGAGAGGCTTGTGATGGGTCTTGTGAAAGGGAGATTACATCAGGTCAGGATCATGGGGAATAATAATAATAATAAATAATAATAATAATAAAGTTGGAAGGGACCTTGGAGGTCATCTAGTCCAACCCCCTGCTCAGGCAGGAAACCGTATACCATTTCAGACAAATGGCTGTCCAGTCTCTTCTTAAAAACTTCCAGTGTTGGAGCATTCACCACTTCTGGAGGCAGGTTGTTCCACTGGTTAATTGTTCTAACTGTTAGGAAGTTTCTCCTTAGTTCTAGGTTGCTTCTCTCCTTGATTAGTTTCCATCCGTTGCTTCTTGTCCTGCCTTCAGGTGCTTTGGAGAATAGCTTGACTCCCTCTTCTTTGTGGCAGCCCCTGAGATATTGGAATACTGCTATCATGTCCCCCCTCGTCCTTCTCTTCATTAAACTAGACATACCCAATTCCAGCAGCCTTTCCTTATATGCTTTGGCCTCCAGTCCCCTGATCATCTTTGTTGCTCTTCTCTGTACTCTTTCTAGAGTCTCAACAT
>NW_015386218.1:300171-321452 GCF_001527695.2 Protobothrops mucrosquamatus | reverse complement strand
TTTGTTGAAGGTCAGTGCTATCTCTGGCTGGCTGTGCGAATTGATTTGGATTCGGAAGGGTTCGTAGGCTGGTTGTAGGTTGATATGTCTGTTGATGGAATTGCTTGCGGAATTGCTTGCGGAATTGAAAGTGGTAGTGCTAAGGCCTGAAGTTGAGACTGGGCTCTTACTTCAAGCCCAGATTTGGTGCTGCTACTGAGTACCACTGTTCAGGGTAGCCTAGATGAGGGAGAGATAGAGAATTGTTCTAGTTTTGATGGGTATGTGTGAGGGTGGAAGGGGATATATATGTTACATCAGCAAAGTCAAGCATTTTCTGAATTTTTGACATGCCCAGCCCAAATATTTCACTCTCACTGGGTTAAATGGTGCTGCTTTTCCATTGCAAACACTATGTTGAGGGTTTTTTGGACCCCTGTTTTTCTTCTCTGCAACTATGTGATTTTGGCAAAAGAAATTGAATAGTAAAGGGAAATTAGTTTGGATAGGGAAAAAAAAACTTGTTACAAAATTGTTTCAGTTCTTTCAGGCCTCTGCTGAAATTAACCCACTGCAATAAATCTGAGGTTTTCTACTAATACCTCCTTGGATGTTTCCCCTCATTATTCTTTAATTCAGAATTGATTCTGGGTGAGATTTGCATATCTATGGATAAAGAAAGAGAGATTTTCTAGATATTTTCAAAGCTTTCGTGGCTCATGAATATATAAACTATCATGTCTATATCATGCCATTGTAAGCATGCAAACATACAACATATTGCTGTTTTGGAAAAATTCAGAAGGAAATTCATGTGACACCCTACAGTTTGATCTTTTTCACTAACCCTGTTATCATTTTCATTTCTCTTTTCCTTTGAAGGAAATAATGGACAGGAGAATAAAGATTCCCATGAACTGTTCCAAATGATCAGTGCTAAAGATAAAATAGAGAAATTTGGAATTCGAATGGAAACAGAAAGCCATGAGAGAAACCAGTCAAATATTTGGAATCAGGAAAACTCATCTTCCACTGATGCTCTGATGCAATATTTCCTTGCCCAACAAGTGAAAATAAAGAAACAATATACTAGGAAAAGTGTGAAGCAAATCAACCACAAATTAGATGTAAATGAACACTATCCAACCCAAAACAAAGAAGAACATAACATAAGCAGAGACAATGGAAAAAATTACAATTGGACTTTTCCTCATTCTCATGGTAATAGGTCAATTTCGTCTCATAAAAGGATCGACACAGAAGAGAAACCATATACATGTAAAGAGTGTGGGAAGATCTTCAGCCAATACAGAAATCTTACCACCCATAAAAGGATCCATACAGGGGAGAAACCATATAAATGCATGGAATGTGGAAAGGGATTCAGCCAACACAATAATCTGACTTCCCATAAAAGGATCCACACAGGAGAGAAGCCGTATAAATGCATGGAGTGTGGAAAAGGTTTCAGCCAGCACAGTAATCTGACTTGCCATAAAAGGATCCACACAGGAGAGAAGCCATATAAATGTATACAGTGTGGAAAGAACTTTAGAATGAGCAGCTCTCTTACTTCCCATAAAAGGATGCATGCAGGACAGAAGCCATTTCAGTGCAGGGAATGTGGGAAGAGCTTTAATAAGAGTCATTGTCTTATTTCCCATGAAACTAGCCACACAGGGGAGAAACCATATAAATGCATGGAATGTGGAAAGGGCTTCAGTCAACACAGAAATCTTAATTCCCATAAACGGATCCACACAGGGGAAAAGCCACATGAATGCAAAGAGTGTGGAAAGAGCTTCAGTCATAGTAATTCCCTTACTTTCCATAAAAGGATCCATTCGGGGGAGAAACCATATAAATGCATGAAGTGTGGAAAGATCTTCATTCAGAGCAGCCAACTTACTTCCCATAAAAGGATCCATACAGGTGAGAAGCCATATAAGTGTGTGGAGTGCGGAAAGAGCTTCAGTCATAGTGGTTCCCTTGCTTTCCATAAAAGGATCCACACAGGGGAGAAGCCATATAAATGTAAAGATTGTGGGAAAAGTTTCAGAACAAGCAGTTCCCTTACTCCCCATAAAAGGATTCATACAGAAGAGAAACCACATAAGTGTATGGAGTGTGGAAACAGCTTCACTAATAGCACTGAACTTATTTCCCATAAAAGGATCCACACAGCAGAGAAGCCATGTCAATGCACTAAGTGTGGAAAGACCTTTATTCAGAGCAGTTATCTAACATCTCATAAAAGGATCTGTTACCTGGAATTTTAGACTTCATGATGACCATTTTAAAAATATGTTATTAGCATTTGGGTTGATATCACTGGACAAAAATGATTTTGCTTCCTGAATAACTTTGGGTATGTCTTAAAAAGATTTTTGGTCATGAAAGTAACCTTTAATTTAACCTGTCATGTGCCATTTTATAGAAATTTGTTTTTACACGATGAGGGATCCTTCGTGGTCTCTGAGCTTGGTTTTTTTCTTACAGACGTTTCATTGCCCACTAAATAATATCATTAGTGCTAGCACCCAGAACCCCTCATTTCAATCCTGAGCTACAAATATTCTTTATTGGTTTTATACTGTGGGAAGAATCCAGGGAAATAAATATTTTGGGAAATACTAAAAAGGCAGAATATATTTCCCCCAAAGGATTTTAAAGGCAGACCCCCCCCAAGTCTCTCTGCCCCAGACAGAAACCAGATCTGCAGAAATGCAGATGTGATAATCTTGTCAGCAAGATTGGAGTCAGGAAACGGATTAGAAAGAAAGATCCTTAGAATCAACAAACCCTCACACCAAAAAAACCCAACAGTCATCAGCCACAGCCCTTTGGGACATAATAGGATTAACCCACCACCATCAGAATACTAGAAAGGCACACTCAGGTTCAGGTCAAAGTTCATGTCACAGGAACAACTCCAAACAAAAGCCCAAGAAGGTATAAAAACCCACTCCATACTACATGTCAGTTTTTTCCAGAGCCATCTTTCTGTCTGGCTCTCCTCTTCAATAAACTACAATCTTCTTTCTAAAGCAGTCTCCATGTTGTTTTTTGGAAATAAATTTTATTGGTTTTTTAATTTTTCAAACAAAATGCTCAAGACACACCGTGGTGTTAGGGTAGTCAAACATCCAAAGACAAAACATATATACATAATTCAGTCAATACATCTAATATTCCCTCTCTTTTTCCCTTAAGTAACCTAATTTATTTAAAATAATCCAATTCTAGCTTAAATTTATTCAAACTATACCTGTTTTTAAAGCTTTAAAAATTTACACTATCATAATCAAATTAAATTTAAGTACAAACATTATCAATTTGGGTATCCCTTCCAAATATATTTTAGTTTCTTAATTTTATTATAGATCTTATTTAATTCTTCCTCCACTAATATCCCTTAATTAAAATAACATATTAATATCCTATAGATATCTAGTCCATCACTTAATCAATCTCTTTAAACTGACAGAAATAAATCAGACCTTAAATCATTTCAATCTATTAAACAAAATTCAAATTACATCCAGTTAATTGTCATAACTAATAAGATCCGTGTTATCAAACAATCAAATCATCTTATTAGATTAACTCAACATTACATAATAGTTTTCTTACAAGTAACCCTATTATCCTAAAAAGAGAACACACTCTTAATCCAGTTAGTATATATTCCATTAATCACCCCTTTTTCTCTTACTTCTAACTAACAATCTTAATACTAAAATCAACCCATAATTCTAGATTTACCTTTAATCTATTTCCTGAAAAATATCTCCTTTTTTAGCTAAAATATTGATCTATCCTAAACCTATCTAATCCATCAATCAATCTCTTTAAGCTGACAAGATAACATCAAACCTTAAATTATTTCAATTCATTGAGCATCAAACAAATAAATCATCTTATTAGAGATAATAGTTTTCATATAAACTTTGTGTATCTTCCATTAATCGCCCATTTCCCTTACATCCAACTCATAATCTTAGTCCTTAAATCAGTCCATAATTCTAGGTTGCCTTTAGCCCATTACATAAAACTTTGACTTTCACTTTTTTTCAGTCTTATTCTAGGTTTCTTCTTATGCCAAGTAGGTTTCCATAGCAGAGCTTCTCTTCCAGCTGATAATTCTCTCTTTATTGCTTGTAGTGTCATTTGGATCAGTGAGAACCATCTTGGCTTCTGCATTGGTCCTCTGATTCTCTTAACCATAAAGTCTCGTTGCTTTAACCTTTCAAGCCTCAGTCTTTGCTTTTTCTGGTCCTCAGCACCATAAATGACTTGCTTGTAAGGCAAAAACAATTTCTCTTTATTCTCAGTCAAGTCCTCTTCTTGTGTAATCTGTTTTGTAGAAGAAGCAGGTGTAGTCTGAAAGTTAATTTTGAAGTTTAAAGGAGCAATTCTGGCTCTTAATTCTATAGTAAACTCTTTAATTGTAGCACATATTTCTTCTTTAGCCTCATAGATCTTTTCCAGAATAAGTTTACAATTTAAATGTGAGTGCAACTCCATTTTAAAAGTTGTTCAGTTGCATCCAATTATCTTTCTCTTGAAGAACAGTTTAAATACAATATTAGCTTTTAACCAGTAGATGTCCTCAGTAAGCTAAGAAATCTTTTTCAAAAGTCATTTTTTCCCCTTTTTTCTATTTTTTCAGGAAAAGGTGGAGGAGGAAATACTAAAAAAAAAAAAAGACAGACCAGTATAGATTGATAGTAGAATTCTTAAAAAAAAAAAAAGACTTTTTCCCAGTACCCCAAAACTTATATATATATATATAAAATGTAGTCTTTGAAGTTTTATTCTATTCTTTTGTTCGCCTTTCTTCCCAAATATAGAAGCTGCCTTTCCAAGCCAGGGAAATAGTTCCAAGAGGGCTCTTACAGGCAAAAAGAAGCAAAAAGGCATAAAGAGAGGAGGAAAAAAAACACGATCTCACCCGGATTCACCATGGTGGGTTTTCAAGCTTAGCTGTTCTTTGACTTGCGGTTACTAGCGGCTAAGTGATCGGCCATTTTATTGGCCGATTTTCTCCGTCGGTCCTCAGAGTCAGCCCGGACAGCTGGAGGAGCCGCCGCTCCTCCGCAGCCGAGCGGAGCCTCTTCGACAGAAGTCGCACCCTCCAGGGCGACTTTAGACCCGCATAAGGGTCTGCCGATGGAGGGAGGCTAGCTGACGAGGAGACAAGTCTGTTCGTGCGACTAGGAGGGCCGCAACCCGGAACCGGAAGTCCCAGTCTCCATGTTGTTTATTCCCGGCTTGGACTGGAGATCTAAATGTAGTAGCTCCACTGCTTGGAATTTATTTATTTATTAAATTTATATACCGCCCTATCTCCCTTACGGGACTCAGGGCGGTGAACAGGCGATAATAAAAACCATGATAAATATACGCAGATTTCTGTTCTAAAATCAAATTAAATAACAGGCCTGCTCTAAAAATACCCCATACAAAAACCCCACTAAAACATAATCAAACTACACCAGGCCGGCCGCACAGAATAGATGGGTCTTCAGGGCTCGGCGAAAAAGGAATGCAGCTTGAGTACTGCAATAGTGCCGAATATCTGTAGCCCTCCTCTTTAGCAACCTCCATCCCCTAAATTCTGCTGAAGATGTTACCTAGCCTGGTAACCAAATGTTCAGAAACCAACCCACAAGCTCAGAGAATGGACCCTCACCCTCATACTAAGTACTGATGTTACATATGCGAATGGGACAACTGTGCAAGAGAATCACATTACATTATAAAGAAATGGCTACTTTGAAAGGATTTGGTTCCAGGACAGAAAAATGTGGAACATAAATCACTTGTTAACTGTAGAAAGATATGTGTCAAAGCAAGAATATACACGTGCCTCTGCTTCACATAAAACTCATACTGATGAAAATTTTTGTGAAAGTGATTTAAGATTAAAGTATGTTATTTGAGACAGATATTTCCAAGAACAACTGATGCCAAGATTAAGGAAGGTGGGTTTTTTTTTCCTTTTGAAAAGAAACCAGTGTGTCCTCTAGGAATAAAATGGAGTATTTTACAGATAAGCATATGATTGGGGAAAAGATTTCTGACTGCTGCTGCTTCGCTGTAAAATCGGTGGACCATTAATATTGCTCCTTCAGAACTGCTCTTTCATTGGATGTTACAAAGCCTTCATCTGTAGCCTTCATCTGTAGTATTTCCACAATTCTTCCCAGGACAGGATCACTTTCACCTTTGTTCTGCTGGGAAATCAACTTGATGTTCCTCAGCTTTCCAAAGTAGAAATCTCATTCCTTTTCCAAATCTTCAACTGTCATCTTTAATAGGTTGATCTGCTGTATCAATTTAGCAAATTCATCCTCTCTAATTCCCCCGGGACCTGTTTTGACCATCCCAGGCCCAGATTTATTAGCCACGGGTGTTCTGTGTGCTACTATGGGCTTCGTAGGAGTGATTGTTGCAATTTTCTTTAAGAAAACAGGAGAGTCTGCTCTTGATGCCTTCAGCGCTGAAGTTTGCCCAAAACTGTTATCTCTGCCACCAGAACCAAGATTCTTCTTAGTTTGTCCAGCAGCAGGACCACCAGGGCTGAGGCTGTCTCTTGGCCTTGCTGGGCAGCCACAGTCCTTCCCATCGGAACTGGCATCAAAGAATTTCTTGAATCACTGAACAAATTCAAAATTATCTTGGTTTTTTCCTTTCACTAATTTGTCCACAGGTATTACTTTGACAGCACCTAGTCACTTAAAACTTGCTTGTTATTGTTGTTTTAACAATTTAGTCATGCCCGACTCTTGGTGACTATAGGCAAGTGATCTCCATGCTACCCTGTCAAACAGTTTCTTTCAATTCTTGGATGTTCAAATTTGTATCAGATTTGATGTTATCAGGCCATCATGTTCTTTGCTTGCCCCTTCTTGTTCCACTAACCATTCCTAGCATCATTGTCTTCTCCAGTGAATTGGAGAAGTTGATCTGGCCAAACTAAATCAGATGAAGTCTTATAATTTAGCATCTAGTGATATGTCTGGTTTTATATGATTTAGCACCTCTCTGTTAATTACTCTGGATGTCCATGGTATATGCAATAATTTATGCCAAAGGTGTCAATTCTTCAATCAGCCATTCTTAGTGCCCAACTCTCATACCTGTACATCAGGGATGTCATGTGATGTGTCACAACATATCATGACTTTTTTTTTCATTGCCGGCAATGGGGTGGGTGCGATTTTTCCATGACGCATCTGGCCCATGGGCCGTCAGTTTGACACCCCTGCCATACATTATTATAGGGAAGACTATTGCTCTAACTAGCCTGCTTTTTGTATTTGTATCAGTATCTCTGCTTTTCCAGATCTTATTCGTGTTAACCGTTACAGTGCCACAGAAGGTTATTCTGTGTTTGATTTCAGGAGTAGAACTGCCATCATGAACAATTTTGGATTCAAGGAAGATAACTTCTCTAACTAATTCAATATCCTCCTTGTTGATTTTAAATATCTCCATCTGCAGCTGTTATCTTTGTTTTCCTGATGTTTCCTAATTTTTCACTTTTGATTTTCCAAATCATTTTGTCCACATCTTAATTTTCAGCCAATAGTGTTACATCATCTGCATACCTCAAATTATTTACAGTTCTTCCCCCAGAATAACAGGGTTGGAAGGGACCTTGGAGGTCTTCTAGTCCAACCTCCTGCTCAGTAAAAACCTGCTATGTTCGAGCACCCATAACTCTTGGAGGCAAATAATTCCACTGATTAATTGTTCTGTTAGGAATTTTCTCCTTAGTTCTAGATTGATTCTCTCCTTGATTAGTTTCCATCTGTTACTTCTTGTCCTTCCCCCTGGTGTTTTGGACTCCCTCTTCTTTGTGAGAAGCCCCTCAAATATTGGAACACTGCTGTCATGGTACCTTGCTGCCTTCCTCACTATCTTTGTCCATTTTAAGGTTAATTTTAATGCTAATATTTATTATTGTAATATTTTTATGTTTTATTCTGTTCCTTTTACTTGTAACACGTAGAGTAACTTCTTGACAGAAGAAATTGATAAATTGGGATTTTACAGGTTGAACTTTTATTGCTCACAACTCCAAAGTTTATGATAGCTTTCTTGTCCTGGTCCAGGAAAAAGTCCAGGTTGAACTTTTAAGTCAGGGTATTAAATTGCTGTCTATTACCCTAATGTACTTTTAAGATTCAGTTTATTGATAGCCTCTCCTTTTTGCCCCTTAAATTAAACAAACTCCCCAAAGATATTGGATTTCAGGACAGCAAGGGGTATTTCCCCCATTTGTTCAGTATAATGAGTAATCAAGATTATATGGGGGTGTTCCCTGATGTCATGTACTATGGTCCTGAAACCCTGATGTTTGTTGACAGGGAAGAATTTCTGAAATGACATGTTAAGATAATTTTTTTTGTCATTTTTTACTGGGCACACTGGCACACATTAAAAATGAAATTCTGTTGCCTGCTCTCAAAAGTGTACACATAACACACTTATAGATATGCTATATACAACATATGTATATACCTACACCCAGGGCTTTGTTTGTCATAGAACACCCAGAATGGAGTTCCGGCACCTTTTTTGGATGGAACCTTGTAGGGTAGGCAAGGCAGGTTGTATGACGTGTGAGTTCCAGCATTTCTTTTTTACAAAAAAAGCACTCACCCTTGAATATAAATACATATAAATATTAATCACTGTCCATCTTGAATACATAGCAGAAAGAGGACGTTTGAGAGTTCACAAGGTTAATACTCTATGGAACAAAACTGAATCTTGCGTTCTGCTTCTGATATCACGAAGCCTCCTTCCAGAAGGTAACAAGGAAAACAGGTCATGAAGAGGATGTGTAGCGTCCCAGACAATCCTGGGGACCCTGCTCAAGCAACATTTATGTGCTATGTCCTGGATAGAGGGGAATGAACTGCCAATAATCTTCTGCCATCCTCACCACTCTCTGCACCGCCTTCCTGTCTGAAGCAGTGATGCTTCCAAACCAGACTGTAAGGCAATATGACAGGATGCTCTTGATAGTCCCTCCATAGAAAGTGGTAAGGATGGGAAGGAAAATGTACTTTTCTCATGCAATGCAGAAAGTGCAGGCAATGGAAAAAGGGAGCAGTAATATTTTCTGAGAGAACTTTGGCGAGAAGGCTCACATATTGGTTCATCTTAAAAGTTTGAACCCCATCTGCAACTTTCCCTAGAGGGCATGTACCTGTTGAGTCATTCAGAAATTCAGAGAAGGGATGTCTCCTCTCCTTGTCATTATCCAAATCATAGTGATTTGTTGTCTTGTGACGAGTCCCTAGAGATATTTCTGCAGACTTTGAGAACTTTTTGACACAAAGATATCAATAACAGGCTTCCTCCTCAATATCCCAGTAGGGTTTGTTGGCTGATGTCATGGCATTGGAAAGTCTTGAGTGAAGACTTAAATGAGTCTGGAAACAGTTAGAACCTGGGAAGGCTTTTAGGGCAGACGGAAGCTTTGTTTAATCTACCTTTCAGTTTTGAAGACTCGGCTGGATTCTGTATTAGGAAGGTCCCTGAAGCTTTGCTTTCTTCCACCTCTTCTTATTCTTTGTTCAAAGTAAACACAGAACTGGAGGCTCCATCAGCACTACTAGTCATGTTACTTCTCATCCTGCTTCAGGGGCCCCAGGCAGTCCATAGGAGGCTCGATCTCAAAAACCTCCTGAGTCCAAAGAAGGAAAAGTTGGAGCCAGAGAACCATTATAAGCCAGGAGAGCTTTTCATTGGTGTCATAGTGTCTGCAGTGAAGGTTTTCTTTCGACCACTAAGCTTCAGCACAACTCCTTCATCCCAAGTACACATGTAGGTTCATTTTTCGTGCACTGAATTACATCTACTCCTTTTCTGAGCAATTTCTAAGGTGAGGGATGCTCACCTTCTTGGTGCTCTATGAGCTTGGTTGTTTTCTTGCAGATATTTCATTACTCAAACTAGGTAACATCATGTTACCTAGTTTGAGTAATGAAATGTCTGCAAGAAAACAACCAAACTCAGAGAGCACCAAGGACTCCTCATTTCAACATTGAACTATAAATATTCTACTTTATTGATAATTTCTAAGGTTCCGGCCCTCTTCTCCTACCAAATCAGATGTTGTGGGAGCTTCATCACTGGAAGCTTTCAAGAAGAGACTGGACTGCCATATGTCAGAAATGGTGTAGGATCTCCTGCTTGGGCGGGGGGTTGAACTAGATGACCTATAAGATCCCTTCCAACTCTGTAATTTTAATTATTCTAACTGTAATTATTCTAATCCTAATTCAGGCCTTGTCCCCTTAATCAGCTAACTTTTCTCCACTTCTGTCCCCTTTCAAAGTTGGGTATCCATTTTGTACCTCGCAGCTGATTCTAAAATACAGACATCAAGTAGGGATGATGCTAAATTTTGTTCCCTACTTTGTAAATGAGGTTAGTTAAATCTCATTTCCAGAAATGTTTGATAACAGACTTGAAAAATCTTAAAACATATCCAGAATTTGATAACTTGTTGATTTTACTGATAGTGTGCCAATGGTTCTTTCCAACTTTTATCATTAATGAATCTCTATTAAATTTGGAGATTAGGTTTGAGAAGATTAATAAGAAGAGGAAGAATGTTTAAAGTCAGCCCAACATTTTAGTAGAACCACAAACATGCTAGCAACCTCAACAGTCTATCCAGTACTGAATATCCAGCATAAGCAAGAGTCATTTCAAATATTTGCGATTTCTAGGGATACCTCCCACCCAATGTACATTATATATTATTTACATAGTATTTTGGTTTTTTGAACTTTTATGTTAAACATCTAGAATGTTTTAATCCATTCATAGGAAATCTTGCCCTTGGGTGGGTTTTTTTTGTATATATAAAAAGATTAAATAAAATATTTCTTTAATTGATTACATACATTTATATTTGTAGCAAATTAGTGACTGAAGATTGGAAAATCCTGTTCTTCCTTTTTGCCATCCAGGAGATCAACCAGGATCCCCACATCTTACCCAACATCACTTTGGGCTACAGCATTTATGAAAACTATTACCATGCAGGAAAGACTGTCGATGCTTTGCTGGACCTACTTTCAGACGGGGAGACCAAGATTCCCAACTACAGATGTGGAAGGCAGAGAAAAACACTGGCTGTTCTTGAAGGGGCTGGTTCTGACATCTCCATTCAGATTTCAACCATGTTGAGCACCTACAAAATCCCACAGGTATGATATTGTTTGGGGGACAGTTTTCTGTCATGCAACTTTCAATCAGAGATCCTCAGTTGTAAATTAAGAGCAAGAGCAATAGCACTTAGGCTTACATACTGCTTCACAGTGGTTTACAGCCCTCTCTAAGCAGTTTACAGAGTCAGCATATTGCCAGCAATTTGGGTCCTCATTTTACCGACCTTGGAAGGATGGAAGGCTGAGTCAACCTGAATCAAGAGAAGAGTTTTATTACAAGAATAGACATTTAATTTTGCATGTTAAGTTTAAAATATCATATTTTCATTCCTTTTCAGGTCAGTTACAATTTTGCTGCCCAGATTCTGAGTGATAAAATTAGGTTTCCTTTCTTCCACCCAATGCTTCCTGATGAAGGATTCCAGTATCCAGGGATGGTCAAGCTGCTCTTACATTTTCGGTGGACCTTGGTTGGTCTGATGGCACCAGACACTGACAATGGGCAGAATTTCATGAGGACAATGACTTCCACGCTGATAAGGAATGGCATTTGTCCAGTTATAGCAGAAACCTTTTCCACATCTTACCGTAAGAAGTTCATAGATCGGAACCCATATCGCAGCTGGAGACAAGTGAATGTTTTCCTTTACGCTGCAGATAAAGATATGATCACCGGGGGTGTCAGCATTCTACGAATAGTATTTAAATCCTTTGAGCAACCTGTTATAGGAAAAGTGATGATTACAACAATTTGTTGGGACATCACCATCTATTTTATGGGTTTGACCTTTCCCTTTCAATTCATCCATAGCATTTTTTCCTTTCTTATTAAGGGAAACCAAATGGCAAAGTCTCTTTTGCCCGTGGATTTTTACTATTTCATCAACAACGTAGCAGAAATATCCTTTACATGTTCATACTCCAAGGATACCTTTTCTGTGAAAGTCCGGAGACGGTGCAGGGAGAGAGAAGAACTGGAGGCTCTGTCCCAGGAGAATATTGATGTGATCCAGTCTCTAGATGGTTATTTAACTTATAATACAATCTGGGCTGTGGCACGGGCCATAAATGCAGCCTCTATGCCCAGTTCTAAGAGGACAAGGATCAAAGGTGATCAAAACATGGAAACACCAAAGCTGAAAGGATGGCAGGTATTTAATAATAATAATGATAAAGTTGGAAGGGACCTTGGAGGTCATCTAGTCGAACTCCCTGCTCAGGCAGGGAACCCTATACCATTTTGGACAAATGGCTGTCCAGTTTCTTCTTAAAAACTTCCAGTGTTGGAGCATTCACCGCTTCTGGAGGCAAGTTGTTCCACTAGTTAATTGTTCTTAACTGTCAGGAAGTTTCTCCTTAGTTCTAGGTTGCTTCTCTCTTTGGTTAGTTTCCACCCGTTGCTTCTTGTCCTGCCTTCAGGCGCTTTGGAAAATAGCTTGGCTCCCTCTTCTTTGTGGCAGCCCCTGAGATATTGGAACACTGCTATCATGTCCCCCCTCATCCTTCTCTTCGTTAAACTAGACATACCCAATTCCAGCAGCCTCCAGTCCCCTAATCATCTTTGTTGCTCTTCTCTGCACTCTTTCTAGAGTCTCAACATCTTTTTATCTTTTCTTTTCTGTCTCAGAATCAATTTCAGAAGTGTAAGTAAATTGGGCAGTTGTTGTTTTTTTAAAAAAAAATGATTAATTTTGAACACCAAAAATAAAATGAATCCCAACTTTCCAGTCCTGTCCCTCTTTCATTCCCTTTGTTCCTTTTCTGTCTGTTGCAACTTGTTAACTCCATTATGAGAGGAAGGAAGGAAAAAAGGAAAGAAGGGAAGGAAAGATGTTGAGATTCTAGAAAGAGTACAAAGAAGAGCAAGAAGGATGATTAGGGGACTGGAGGATAAAACATATAAAGAATGGTTGCTGGAATTGGGTATGTCTAACTGGAATGAAGAAAAGGACTAGAGGTGACATGATAGCAGTCTTCCAATACCTCAAGGGTTGCCACAAAGAAGAGGGTGTCAAGCTATGCTCCAAAGCAGTGCTTTGAAAACTAATCAAGGAGAGAAGGAACCTGGAACTAAGAAGAAAGTTCCTGACAGTTAGAACAATTAATCAGTGGAATAACTTACCTTGAGTAGTTGTGAATGTTCCATCTCTGGATGTTTTAAAGAAGAGATTAGATAACCATTTGTCTGAAATGGTACAGGATTTCCTGCCTGAGCAGGGGGTTGGACTAGAACAGGGATGTCAAACTGCCGGCCTGCGGGCCAGATGCATCATGAAGCTGTGCCCACCCCAGCTCTGGCAAGGGAAAAAAAAGTTGCGATACGTTGTGACATGTCATGTGAAGCAACGAGTTTGACAACTCTGGACTAGAAGACCTCCAAGGTCCCTTCCAACTGTTATTCTGGTAGGTAGGTAGGTAGGTAGGTAGGAGAGAGAAAAGGAAGGCAAGTAGGAAGGGAACCATAACAAAGAGACATGGAGAAGAGATGATATAGTCCAGAGATAGAAGGAGAGGAGGTGAGAAAAAAACTCTGCCTTGATATTAAATATTATCTCAGACGTTTCAGGTAGGCCAGTCAAGAAACAGATACCACAGGGAATCCAGAAGTACTACTATTTTGTGGATTTGGGTAACACCCTCTTGAAGCCTATCCAATTTCTCTCAGTCATATCTCACAGTTTGTCCAGATCATGTAAATTTGAAAGGTAAGTTAGTAGGTTAAGGTTAGAGTGAGCCATTGAATTTGGAATGTCCTGACTAAACATAGCCGGGTTTTCTTCCATTCCAGCTCCATTTCTTTCTTCAAAACTTTCAGTATTACAATAATTCCACAAATGGAATGTTTTTGGAGGAGAATGGAGGCCTCTCAGCAGACCTGAATATTGTGAAGTGGGAGGCTATCATCAACAAAACCTTTAGGAGAGTTATCTTTGGAAGTCTAGAAAAACAAGGATCCTCGGATTTTAAGTTTATAGAGATGGAAGGGTCAAAGAAGGTGGAGTTAAATCTCGATTTCACTTTTCTTTATGTTTTTACCTACACACTCTTGGGGCAAGGAATGCTTCTGAATGTCATTGAAGAAGGAAAGTCTCCCAGGAAGGCAAGGCATTCATTAGTTAGATGTCCATGACAAATGCACCCTCAACTATTCCAATAAAGAGTATATTAGACTTGTGCAAAGGAAGGAAGATTTGAACCATGGAGAGAAATGATTTCTATGCTTTCTCTTAGAAGAAACCTTCTATTCAGTATTTAGTACAAAATGTTCAAATCTAGAAATCATCATGTGTGGAAGAGAAGATCAACAGGAAAGCTTCAGGTAGACTGTTCAACTCAAGATTTTACATCCTTCAAATTTAGCCAAGCTGAGCCTTCCTCTGGAGATCACCAATTCCTTTCTCCTTTGCCTTCTTTCTGGAAAGAAATTCATTTTCTGGATTTCCCTCTTTTCTCTGCTCAGCTCCTGCCTCCTTCCCGATGTGTGGAAAGCTGTGAACCAGGATTCATGAAGGTAACTCGAGAGGAGAAGCCCATCTGCTGCTACGACTGTCATCCCTGTGCAGAAGGAACCATCTCCACCAAGGCAGGTCAGTGACATCAGGAGAAAAGGGAGTTTTGGAGAACATCAATGAAAGCTTGGCTTTTAAAACATTCGCTTCTTTATAATATGTATATGATTGATAGTGGAGGATAAGAAATGACATTGGAAATTGAACTGGGGTGGGCAGGACATGAAAAATGTCCTCCTAAGATTTGCCCAAGGAACTCCAATCCAAATTAAAGCAACAATAAGAGATGACATTGCTGTGTCTACTTGAACCCTGAAGGGGAGTCTCCAATTCTTCCACATTTGTACTGTATATACTGATTTCTTCTACACAAAACTGTTCACTCTACCACCACCAATTTCACCAACTTCATCACTGGAATTGAAGCAATGCTGTATGAGAAATTTTATTATACCTCTTTTTCAGATGCAGAAAAATGCAGCAAATGTCCAGAAGATCAGCATCCAAACATCCAGCAAAATAATTGTATCTCCAAGATTAAAACCTTCCTATCCTATCAAGAAAATCTGGGAATCATCCTGGGTTCTCTTGCTTTGTTCCTTTCTTTAATCACAGGCTTTATCTTGAGAATCTTAATTAAATTCCAGGAAACCTCAATCGTCAAAGCCAACAATCGGGACCTCTCCTACATCCTCCTAGTTTCCCTTCTGCTTTCCTTCTTGACCTCCTTCCTGTTCATAGGCCAGCCAACAAGAGCTACCTGCCTTCTCCGTCAAACAGCCTTCAGCATTGTTTTCTCACTTGCTGTCTCTTCGGTCTTGGCCAAAACAATCACGGTGGTGTTAGCCTTCTTGGCCACAAAACCAGGAAATAAATTGCAGAGATGGCTGGGAAAGAGCTTGGCCAATTCCATTGTCCTTTCTTGCACTGGCCTCCAAGTTATCTTCTGCAGCATCTATTTGGGCACTTCCCCTCCATTCCCTGATTCTGACCTGCACTCTCAGCCTGGAGAGATCATCCTGCAATGCAATGAAGGCTCAGTCAACATGTTTTATGGAGTCCTGGGCTACATGGGCCTACTGGCCGCCATCTGCTTCCTGATGGCTTTTCTGGCCAGGAACCTCCCTGGGGTCTTCAATGAAGCCAAGATGATCACCTTCAGCATGCTGGTCTTCTGCAGCGTCTGGGTGACTTTTGTGCCCACCTACTTGAGCACCAAGGGGAAATACATGGTGGCTGTGCATATTTTTTCCATTTTGGCCTCCAGTGCTGGCCTGCTGGGCTGCATCTTTTTCCCCAAGTGCTACATCATTCTGCTAAGGCCAAATCTCAATAGGAAAGAACATTTGATGGCAAAATGTTCAGGCTGAAGTAATCCCCAAACTTGTCAAATAATAGTTCTGGTAGAGAGCAATAGAAATAGTACTTAGACTTATATACCACTTCATAGTGATTGACAGCCCTCTCTAAACCAGGGCCCCCCAGCTTCTGGGCTACGGCCCACTACCAGGTCGCAATCTGTTCAAAACTGGGCCGTGGGAGAGATGGGCAGGTGCACATTCATGAAGGTCCACTCATGTGAGTGGCAGGCAAGCGCATGCACACCTGAAGCTCCATTTGTACGAGCAGAGGATGCTTGTGCGCAAAGCTTCATTCCCGCAAATAGAGCTTTGCATGCAAGTGCAAGCAGCTTCCGCTTGTGCAAATGGAGCTGTGCGCGTGTATGTGTGCCTGCCACTCACACCACCACCATCCTGCTCTGGGCCAAGCCACCAAGCTGAAAGGTTGGAGACCGCTGTTCTACGTAGTTTACAGAGTCAGCATATTGCCCCCAACCATCTGGGTCCTCATTTTACCAACCTCAGAAGGATGGAAGGTTGAGTCAACCTTGAGCTGGTCAGGATCAAACTCCTGGCTGCGGGTAATTAGCCTGCAATATTGCATTCTAACCACTGTGACACCACAGCTCCTAATAGCCTTTGACTTTGAAAAAAGCAGAAGAAAACAACAAGTCTTTTGTCAGTGTGACAGAAATGAATAATCATTTCTTAATAAACATGACTTTGTCTTTTCCATTTGATCTTGAACCTGTACAAAACTGTGAATATTTATGAATGCTTTGGATGAGTGAGGCAGAATTTTCTCAAGGATAGATTGGAATCAGAGACCTGGACACAATTTTGTTGGAGCACAAATAGGTATATTGACAGTGCTCTTGTGGGTTCATCAAGCTCTCCCTGTTTCCCAGAATCTGGGCTTAACTCCTTGGAGCGTCTTCCAGCATCATTTGCCTTTCTGGATGTTTTGTGAATGATAGGAGAGTTTTGTTCCCGGGGAAAATGCCTTTGGGGAGGGGGAATTTGCCTCACTAGATACCTTGTAATTGAGTCAATGCTTTGTTTTCTCTGTGACTGTGCCTTTGGCTAGATCCACAAATTCCCCCTCAGAAGATGTCAGGCCCCAAGAACAAAGAACAAGTTACTTATGAGTAATTTCTTTATTGTCGTTCACATATAGACAGAATCTTGCCAGACTAAAGCAACTATTTGTACAACTATAGATATACTGTTTGAACTGCTGGGGGAGGCATCTTAGTCTTCTTCCTGCCACCAGCTTTTCTGAACTCTACTGCCTCTTTTCACTCTAGGGGAAAGCAAGCCCTCCCTCCTGGGACTCTAGATTACTTTCCATCACAGTAGTATTCTTTGAACACCTGAACAAATGTAACTCAAAGAGGCAGGATCTGAGGCTATATTTAACAAGCAGTTTGTATTTATAAAGTGTTGTGAGAGTTTTCAATAAGTTGCATCCTTGTAGGGTCATATGACCACAACATGCCCCCTCTTTTTACTAAGCTTGTCTGCCTCGGTCACTGTATTTTCACTGCAAATAATGCATTCCTGCAGAGTATAAAGGGCCCTGTTTCATTGGCTCTGAGCATGCAGATAACCAATTCCAGACTAGGTAGCTCTTGGGGCAGAAGGCAAAAGACATCATCACATTGCAAGGAGAAGAATCTGTCAAAATTGGTGTTGGCCAAACAGATATCCTTCCTGTCCCATTACCTCGGAAGCATCTTTTAAGGCGCTTCTGGGTTAAAAGTATTAGCCAGTGACATCACCATTGCCTGGGGGATACCTGTGACGGCTCCTTTCATGTCCTCAACAAGGAGCTAGAGTGAATGACGGGAGCTCACCCCGCCACACAGCAACACTCAGGTCTTGAATGTTGGAGGTTTGCTAATCTCCAACCCAGCCTCCTAACCATGAGGCACTGCACTCCTACAACAGATATATCAGGCCAGAAACAAACTCCACAGGAAAATTAGAATTCTACTTTATTTAGCCAGGATATAATAGCTGAACCTTGCAAGCCCAATTCTGCTTTACACAGATAGTCCTTGACTTGCAACAGTTCATTTATAACTGCACTGAAAAAATGCAGCACTGAAAAGTTATAACAGCACTGAAAAAAGTGACTTCTGACCATTTTTCACACTTATCACTGTTGCGGCATCCCCATGGTCACATGATTTACATTTGGATGCTTGACAACTGACTCATATTTAAGACGGTTGCCTCTCTATGTCACTTCCAAATATTATCTTGCTTCCCAGGATGTTTCGTCCCTTTTCACTTCTGCAATGGTTGTTGCATATTTCTGCCAAGGTTCACCTCTTTTATTCCCCACAAATTGTCCTCTGTGTGTGTGCTCAGGCCAGGGGAGGAATTACCGTGATGGTTCACCCCTTGAATCCCAATGAAAGACTGGAGAGCAATCCTAAGGAGTGAATCTGCAGCAAAGGGCATGTCTAGAACAGTGGTGGCGAACCTATGGCACGCATGCCAGAGGCAGCACACAGAGACCTCTCTGTGGGCATGCGCACCATTGCCCCAGCAGAGTTCACCAGAGTAGCGAGCACGTGGCATTTTGAAGTGACAAGGCAGGAAGTGAGCGAGCAAGCGGTATTGCCCCCCCCAGGATGCCCCGGAGATGGCGAGGGACTGGCCCCGGCCACACACACTCAGTCTGCCGTGACCACTGCAGCCATGCCCACCCAGTGGGCCACGCCCTCCCACACCCCGAGGGCACCACAATGCTGATGCAGCCCTGGCACTTTGAGATAAATAAATGGATTTGGGGTTGCAGTTTGGGCACTCGGTCTCTAAAAGGTTCGTCATCCCTGGTCTAGAATCTGAAAGCACACAAAACCACATCCCCTCCGGTCCACAGAAAAACCTCTCCCCAGGTAACTGGTCCCTGGTGCCCAAAAGGTTCTAAGGTGTGCATAATTATTAGGCAGCTTTTTTTCCTTCAGGCAAAATAGGCCAAAAAAAGAGATTTAATTGATTCTGAAAAGTCAAAAATTGTAGTAAGTCTTTCAGAGGGATGCAGCACTCTTGAGATTGCTAAGACCATGAAGCGTGATCACAGAACCATCAAAAGTTTTCTTACAAATAATCAGGGTCGCAAGATACGTAGAGAAAAAAAGATGCACATTAACTACCAAAGATTTGAGAAGAATCAAACGTGAAGTTACCAGGAACCCATGTTGCTCCAGTACTGTCATATCCCAGAACTGCAACCTACCTGGACTGCCCAGAAGTATAAGATGTTGAAAAAGCTCTCTTTCAGATCAAGCGCTTCCCCTTTGGGTCACTGGAGGTCGAAGGTTTAGACTGGCTTTCCAGAGGAGGCTGCCATCCCTGAGCCTTGCCTTTCTAGAACATAACACTGGCTCTCCTTAACCCTTGGAGCTCTACAGTAGGTGAACAGGCTGCTGGAGAGACTTGCAGGGGAGATCCAGAGGTGGTGAGAGGGGCAGTTCTTTCCATGCAAGGAGAGGCCAAGAAGAGAGAGACACATTCCTGGCCCTCCTCCAGATTCAATTCCAGATCCCATGCATATGAAGTTGACCCCTGGAACTTCAGGAGCCTCCAATATCAGGAGGCTGAAGGTCCCCGAGGACGTTGCAGCCAACTCCATGACTTTTGTAGGTGATGGCTGAGACCAGAAAAGCACACCAAAGCCCAGATGCTGGACCTGGTTGTTCTGGAGCAACTTTTAGGGGCCCTTCTGCCCCTAAAAATGGAGACTGGGTGCAAGAGTGTGGAGCAGAGACCAGCTCTCAGGCAGTGGCCCTGGCGGAAGGCTTGCTCCTGAGCCAGGTGGAGGAGAAGGAGCAGGTCAAGTTACAGGTGAGAGAACTTCATCTTGAGAACCCAGAAGGGAATAAAGATTTTCTTTGAATTCTTCACCCCTCCTTCCCAAACTTCTCTGGCATTCATAAAATATGTGGAGCTGTCCCACCAATTCTTGTAGGACATTGTTCCATTGGTTTCTCCCTCAATCTCATTGATATATATTGGGGGGGAGGGACTTTCAGGTTGTGTTCAAAGAACAAGAATCCACTTTAAGATATCCATTAATTCTTCTTTCTTCTTCCTCCTATTTCGCTATTGGTAGTTACCATGTCCATCCAGTTTGCTTACTGGTTGTCTTAACATCCCAGCATTGGAGCCCTTTCTCTTTGCAAGCAGGTTTAGGATGAGTAGAAATCTGCCTAGTTTTTACTTCAAAGTTTATGACACCCTTCTAGTTTGAGGAGCTGTTAGCTTATTAATAAATATTAGAGGCTTTTGTAAGTTTTGAATTAACTTCAGTCAAAATTACTAATTGTGCTTTTATCTGCTTGAAGTAACATCTGTTTAACACTTTTCTGCACAAGCTAGAAGGGTCAACTGCAGTGGTAGAGCAATGGTGGTAGAAACCTGGCAAATGTGGCCCTTGCTGAAATCAAGGAAGGTGACCTGATACATAGCTTAAGCAGCAGTTAGAGGTGTCCAGAGGAGGCCTGGAGATAAACAAAGTTTAACATTAGCATAGTAAAAACACACCCAGAGGTGGTAGTTACCAACCTACAAGATAATGAGGTAGAATTAGTTAATGGAGTATTTACTTGGTAGCTTTGCATTGCTATAGTGTGCGATTCATGTAGCTTTCTAATCAATCAGAAAATCTTAAAAAGTGTGGAAAGAGCTTCAGGATGAAAATTTCCTCTCTAACAAAAGGAGGAAGAATGACCAAAAGCCTCTGAAATGCAGAAGCAAAAGATTTTTCAAGCATTGGGACCATATTTTGGCCTTCTGTGGTGTGCTAAGGACTAGGACAAAGTATAGATTTGACTTCAATACGATCAATTAAATATCAATGGTGTGATTCCTTTCCAGGCATGTATTAAATCCTCTGTGGTTGAATTAAAAATTACTAATATATACAAATATTTGGAGATTTTTGGGTGGGGGAAAAATATCAGGGTTTGAGCAGCTCCTGCTGAGTGGAGGATTTTTTTTTTCAAATATTGCTCATTAAAGGTTATGTGACAAACTGGATATATACAGTTGCAAGAAAAAGTATGTGAACCCCTTGGGATAACGCGGAATTTTGCATGAATTGGTCATAAAATGTGCTCTGAACGTCATCTAAGTCACAACAATAGAAAAACACAGTCTGCTGAAAATAATAATACACAAACATTACATGTTGTCATGGTTTAATTGAACATAACATGTAAACATTCACAGCGCAGGGA
>NW_015386218.1:295472-299411 GCF_001527695.2 Protobothrops mucrosquamatus | reverse complement strand
CAACACATCCAATATCATCACACTGATTGGAGTCAAGGTTGGCTCCCTCCTGGCTCCAATTAGCTCTTGGAGACGTCATTAGGCTAGGGGCTCACATACTTTTTCCTCCCTGCTCTGTGAATGTTTACATGTTATGTTCAATTAAACCATGGCAACATGTAATGTTTGTGCATTATTATTTTCAGCAGACTGTGTTTTTTCTATTGTTGTGACTTAGATGACGTTCAGAGCACATTTTATGACCAATTCATGCAAAACTCTGTGTTATCCCAAGGGGTTCACATACTTTTTCTTGCAACTGTAGATATATAAAGAAAAAATCAACAGGGTAAGTCCATTCTTTTAAAACTTATTTTTAACCAGTTTTTTTGAAAGCTACCGAGGCCCTGTTTACAGTTTTACAGCAGTTTTTATAATCAAAGGTGATTTTCATACACCCCTCTGCCCACCCAACACATCCCTTTTCCCTCCCCCTGATAATACATGCGAGACATATATACTATTGATTGGTTACCTGGATTGCAGCTCCCTAAAGTTTCTAGTTTCCTGTGTCAGCTATGTGTCAGCATCCTGGCTCATTAACAGAGGGATAGAATCAAGACCACTTGAAGTATTAATACCACTTTACAATGCCTTGGTAAGGCCACACTTGGAATACTGCATCCAGTTTTGGTCACCACGATGTAAAAAAGATGTTGAGACTCTAGAACGAGTACAGAGAGCAACAAAGATGATTAGGGGACTGGAGGCTAAAACATATAAGGAACGGTTGCTGGAATTGGGTATGTCTAGTTTAATGAAGAGAAGGATGAGGGGGGACATGATAGCAGTGTTCCAATATCTCAGGGGCTGCCACAAAGAAGAGGGAGTCAAGCTATTCTCCAAAGCGCCTGAAGGCAGGACAAGAAGCAATGGATGGAAACTAATCAAGGAGAGAAGCAACTAGAACTAAATAGAAACTTCCTGACAGTTAGAACAATTAACCAGTGGAACAACCTACCTCCAGAAGCGGTGAATGCTCCAACACTGGAAGTTTTTAAGAAGAGACTGGGCAGCCATTTGTCCAAAATAGTATAGGGTTACCTGCCTGAGCAGGGGGTTGGATTTGATGACCTCCAAAGTCCCTTCCAACTTTATTATTATGATGATGATGATGATGATGATGATGTTAAACCTGTGAATCTGTCTGGCTTCATTGTCCCTGCACACCCCATCTCCCGCAGCCCCCCTAACATGTCAACTGTAAGCAAGCTTGTCTGCAAAACCCTTAGTGAGCAGAAAGGAAAAAAAGCTTTTAAAGAAAAAATTGTTTAAGAATTTAATAGTAAATGTTTCTTCTCAGAATACATCTTCCTCACTCCCATGTCCATCACAACCACACCTGGGTCCTATCTCCACATATGACCCTTCCTTTGATCCCCAGGGCCTCATCTGCACGTATATTCTTTTCATCTGATCCTTGTTTTCAGCTATTTCGCTTTTTCATTTTTTTCTCTTTATTCATGACCTAATGTGATCCCCCTTGCCTTCCCTTCGCCAAAGGTCTTAAGCATCCTACTCCCATTTCCTGAGGTGAATTCTCAACTCCATCCTTGTATAAAAATGTTTTTATTTCCCCTCTCATGATATCTGAGATTCATGTTCCTTTTTCCTTATTTTCTTTTCTTCCTTTTTGCAATTCCACTTTTTCTTCAGTCCCAGAGGAGACGCCATTTGCCCCCCCCCCTTTCTCCACCAAGCAGCCTCGATGTGAGGTAAAATTTCTGGAACAGCTTTTTCTCCATTTGGGAACTGTTTTTTAGATATTCCTTTTTCTTCGGCGAGCCCAAGAGGGGCCTTTCTCCTACTCCCAAGCCCATCATCCCTGTCCTCAACTTCCCCTCAGATAATCTTTCTCTTTCCCGCCCTTTCGGGGAACCCTGGCACTTCGCGCAGAGCCCACCTTAACCTCAGGAGGGAACTGAGCATGCGCAGGACTCCTCCTCTGGCACAAGGAACGTTCCTAGCAAGAGGCTTCTCTTTCGGTTCTTCCCCCTCCCTCCGCTGAGAGGTGGGGGCGTGGCCTTTGCCGGAAGCCCAGAGGTTGCCGGGAAGCCTTGCCGGGACGCGCATCTCGACGAGACTCCCGAGTTCCGTGAGTTGCGGCCGGCCAAGTCTTCCCTCGGGTTGGGAATCCGGGATCCCATGTTCCCCAGCTGCCCTTTCCCATGCAGGGGCCAGGCGGGGGAGGAGCAAAGGAGAGAAATGGGGGTCGCCAGAAGCCAGGGGCCGTTTCCCCCCATTTCCTCTGCATGGGGGGGGGGGAAAGGGGAGGCTAGCCGGAAGTCGTCCTGCCAGCTCTGGATTTAAGGCTGGGAGTCTGAACTTCTGGAACTGGCCACGTTGGACCAAGGCTGGATTAGGCTAAGAAGTGGGAAACAACCTCTGGAGACCAACATTAAACTAGGGTCAGATCTTCCAGAGTTCAGCCTGTCTTAGGAGGAGGATTGGACAGGACAGCATCTTCACGTGTTCTTTCACTGGTTAAGTCCACACCTTCTAATTCTTGGAATTTCTTTCCATCTCAGAAATACAACCTGCAAGCCATTTGTATATCTTCAAAATTGTCTTTTGGCTAAAGAGGGCTGAATGACGTACTATGGTCAGTCCTGAGGCTGGAGGAAGAATCCTATGAATAAAAAGCATTTGGAGATCCACAAGATTCCTTGAACCCATTTGGAGTTGCATTACAGAACAGAAAAAGAATGGAGATAAAACTTTTAGCAAGTGAGGGAATTAGAAAAGGCCCTTTTGCCATTCAGCTTGGAAGTTGTGGGGAAGACTGTTCAAGAAGTGGGCAGAAGATCGTACAGAAGGAAACCATCCATTCAGAAGTTCAGCTCTGGAACTTCAGGAGCATCCAATACCAGAAGGCTGAGGGTCCCCGAGGACTTTGCAACCAAATCCACAACTTCTGTAGGCGATGGCTGAGACCAGAAAAGCACACCAAAGCCCAGATGCTGGACCTGGTTGTTCTGGAGCAGCTTCTGGCTATCCTGCCCCCAGAGATGGAGAGCTGGGTGCGGGAGTGCGGAGCAGAGACTAGCTCCCAGGCAGTAGCCCTGGCTGAAGGTCTCCTCTTGAGCCAGGCAGAGGAGAAGAAAGAACAGGTTGAGTTGCAGGTGAGAGACCTTCATCTAGGGAACCCAGAATAGAATAAAGATTTCCTTTTAATTCTTTATCGCTCCTTCCCGATTTCTCTGGTGTTCATAGTATGTGGAGATGTCCCACCAGTTTCAGTCTCATTGATGGATTTTGGGGGGACTTTCAGGTTGTGTTCAGAGAACAAAAATCCACTTTATGTTTTGTGATGTCCATTAATTCTTCTTTCTCCTTCCTCCTATTTCACTGTGGAGATCAGAAATCCTGAGGGAAAGTGGAATCCATCAAATCCCCCTCAGGAGCTGTTTCTCAGGAGGATCTCTCAGGAAGAGGACACCTCAGGTACAGCGAAGGTCCTCCATATTTCAGAGAGGTCCCAGCTACCTTACCTTTTCTATCTCTTCCCTTCTGTAGAATACCTCCTATTTTGTTAATTATGATGCATTTTAAAATTCTGTATTCCTCATAGAAAAACAAAGGATGGGGTTTTCTGGTGTTTATGATGGAGCTGAAACAGTGGTTGAACCTCCAAATCAAGTAAGTTATGGAAATTAATTTATTAGATTTGTATTCTCCCTTTCCTTCAAGAAGAGAAGCTGGTGTGCAGACCACTCTCTCCTTCCATTCCCCCTGCCCCATTTAGACTGGATTATTTTTGTGTTCCTGAGCAACATGGGAAAGGGAATAGTCCTACTTTCCATCTATCTCAGCCCCCGGAACTGAACAGGAGGACTTTTTTCCCCCCTTCTTGGCTTTTCTGCTGCTGGACTCAGTGTCTAACTGGAATGTACCTCAGGA
>NW_015386218.1:285647-293178 GCF_001527695.2 Protobothrops mucrosquamatus | reverse complement strand
CCTCGGAGAGGGTACGCAACCTGGGGGTCCTCCTGGACCCACGGCTGACACTGGAAGACCAGTTGTCGGCCGTGACCAGGGGGGCGTTTTATCAGGTTCGCCTGATTCACCAGTTGCGGCCTTTTCTGGACCGGGACGCCTTGCGCACAGTCACCCATGCTCTCGTCACCTCCCGCCTGGACTACTGTAATGCTCTCTATATGGGGCTTCCCTTGAGGAGCACTCGGA
This sequence comes from Protobothrops mucrosquamatus, assembly GCF_001527695.2. Classification (NCBI taxonomy): domain Eukaryota; kingdom Metazoa; phylum Chordata; class Lepidosauria; order Squamata; family Viperidae; genus Protobothrops; species Protobothrops mucrosquamatus. Next base: position 292,950 of record NW_015386218.1, on the reverse strand, counting down.
GGCTCCAGCTAGTCCAGAATGCGGCCGCGCGGGCGGTGTTGGGAGGGACTCGTCGCTCCCATGTAACACCGCTGCTGCGCGAGCTGCACTGGCTGCCGGTGGCCTTCCGGGTGCGCTTCAAGGTGCTGGTTATTATCTTCAAAGCGCTCCATGGCATCGGACCTGGATATCTCCGAGACCGCCTTCTGCCTCAGAGTGCCTCCCATCGGCCGGTACGGTCCCACAGAGTGGGTCTCCTCAGGGTGCCGTCAGCCAGACAGTGCCGGCTGGCGACTCCCAGGGGGAGGGCCTTCTCGGTGGGAGCCCCCACCCTCTGGAATGAACTACCCCCAGAGATCCGGGTGATCCCGGATCTCCCTTCCGCCGCGCCCTTAAGACATGGCTATTCCAACAAGCAGGACTGGCCTAGGGGGAATTTTTAGTGGGGTTTTAAGAATAATTTTAAATTGACACAGGCCACATCAAATATTTCATTTTAATTAGGTTTTAAAGTGGGTATTTTTATTTCTGTATTTGTTTTACCAGGCTGTCAGCCGCCCTGAGTCCGTAAGGAGAAGGGCGGGATAAAAATCCAAACAAATAAATAAATAAATAAATAGTGGGTTCAAGTTGCAACATGGAAAACGAGTGGAAGTTGCTCTCAGCCAGCTTAGTTTCCTCAGAAGACTGTTGTCGGGACACAATGATTTGTCATTTCTACCCTCAAATTCTATTAGGATTTTTTTTAAAGACTATTAGTTAATTCGTTCTGCTAGCTAGTCTTCCAAATAGGCTTTTAAAAGAAGTATTTTTTTAGAAAAAGTCCTCCAAGAAAAAGGAGTAAAAGTATCACAGTGGTAGCAAATGCTAAACAGAGACCCATTGAACCAGTAGTAGAATTACATTACTGAAAGGCATTGAAAGTTCTGCAGAATCGATCAACTTGATAAAATTTGTCCAAATAGTTCTTCAGTCAAAGGTTTTTGATGGTTTATTTTCTCACATAAACCTTGGAATACTCCATTTACTGCCATTTAACTTGGTGCATAACTTTACTTTGGGATTTTGTGAACAATGGACCAGATTTTGAGAATCCTCCTTGGCCTGTTCTGTTCCTTTTTCCTTGTTCAGGGTGACCTTGTGTCTTTTGAAGAGGTGGCTGTGTATTTCTCCAAGGAAGAGTGGTCTCAGCTGGATCCTGACCAAAAAGTACTACATAATGAAGTCATGCTGGAAAATCATACAACTGTGGCCTCTCTGGGTAAGGATTTGCTACTCATTAATCAGAGAGTTTCAGAAAGTTACCATTAGCTATTTCTTATTAATAATCCCCAACTCATCTCCTGGGAAGGAGAAGGAAACATATCTGGCTTTCTCCTGCTCCACGGAAGGAATAGCAATAGCACATATGCATGTTAGATCCTACCTTGTGGCGATGAGGGTGGCGAGGTCTAATTACTACTCCACCCTCATTGCGTCATCAGATAACCGCCCGGCCTCCCTCTTCAGGGTGACCAGCTCCCTCCTTCAGTTGAGGGGGGGCGGGGACTCCCTGGCGGGGAAGGCTGAGGAATTTGCACAATATCTGCATGACAAAGTCGCTCGGATCCGAGAGGGTTTGGACTCCGACTGGGTGGCCCCGGGGGAGGGGGCGAGGGCAGGTCTTGAGACTGTTGTATGGGAGGAGTTTGACTCTGTGGCTCCCGAGGACATGGACAGGATCCTGGGGAGACTGAATGCAACCACAGGTTTAGTGGATCCGTGTCCCTCCTGGTTGGTACTGGCGGCTCGGGAGGGTACACGAGCCTGGCTCCAGGGAATTACAAACGCTTCTTTACGGGAGGGTGCCTTCCCCGTGGTCCTAAAGGAGGCGGTGGTGAGGCCCCTCCTTAAGAAGCCCTCCCTGGATCCAGATGTATTGGCAAATTATCACCCAGTCTCCAACCTACGCTTTGTGGCGAAGGTTGTTGAGAGTGTGGTTGCACAGCAGTTTCCCCGGCACCTGGAGGAAACGGTCTATCTAGACCCTCTCCAGTCGGGCTTCAGGCCGGGATACAGCACGGAAACAGCATTGGTCACGTTGGTGAATGATCTCTGNTCGACCTGTACGCTCCCACAGAGTGGGTCTCCTCAGGGTGCCGTCGGCCAGACAGTGCCGGCTGGCGACCCCAAGGGGGAGGGCCTTCTCTGTGGGAGCTCCCACCCTCTGGAATGAACTGCCCCCAGAGATCAGGGTCATCCCTGATCTCCCTTCCTTCCGCCGCACCCTTAAGACTTGGTTATTCCAGCTTGCAGGATTGGCCTAGGGTAATTTTTAGAGGGGTTTTAATTATATTTTAATTAGACTACGTTTAAATATTTCTTTTTAATTAATTTTAATTCTGTAATTGTTATTTATGTATTTTTAATCGATTGTCAGCCGCCCTGAGTCTGCAAGGAGAAGGGCGGGATATAAATTTAATTTAATAATAATAATAATAATAATAATATCACTCCACAGTGCTTTACCACACTCTGTGAGTGGTGTACAATGTCAGCATATTGCCCCCAACAATCTGGGTCCTCCTGGCACTTCGCCACCAGAGCTCCTCTTACAAGATCTTTGGGACAACTAAAAGGAAAGAGGTCTATGGTTGTTTAGATGCTTCTCTGCCACTTCTCATCTGAATTTTTCTATTTCTATTTCAATCTATCAGTGATAAACTAACTTCTTGGCTTGAGGAGATGCTTAACTACATAACACCAATATCAGCTATTTGAGCCCAGATGTTTTTTCTTATCTGTCCTAGAAAGGGTTGTCATTTCTTCCGGTTCTTGGGTTAAAAACTTTTGTTCCTTTTCATTTCTATCCTGAGTCTTGGGATTAGGGGCTAACCAGTACAAGTAGTCCTCGAGTTACGAATGTAATGGAGCCTGCCCATTCCACTTGTGAAAACTGTGGGAATCTTGTACCTCGAAGGAGATCACTCCCTTGCTCATTAAGATGCATGTAGCTCGTTAAGTGAACATACGATACCTCAGGGTGGGGAAGGCCATGGAGGGCCTAGTGATGGAACAGGTCACCAAGGCCTCCTCAACCCACTAAGATACCTCATGCTTCCCCCTCCCTTCCTGTCATGCAGGACTCACCTTGAAAAGATCTGTCCACGGTTCCTCCTGCTGCCTGGCTCTAAGGCCGGGGACTCTTCCATGTCTCTCCAATAGCCTGATGCGGGCCTCGGAGGCCTTCTCCAGATCCAGGCAGGAGCGGCCTGGAAAAGGCCTCTGGCACCCAGATTGGGCCACTGGAGGCCACAAAAGCGTTCCCCCGGCCTCAGATCCAGGCGTCAGCAGCTTGGAAAAAGCCTCCGATGCCCCGATCCAGCGTCCAGAGGCATTGAGAAGTGTCCCCTGGCCTCAGGTCCGGGTGGCAGCGGCCTGGAAAAGGTCTCCGATATCCCAATCCAGCCTCCGGAGGCACATGGAAGCATCCCCATCTTCGGTTCCATTCTTTGTTGCAGAAAACAGAGGCCTAAAGTAGTATGAGATCACGCAAGATCAGTAGCATGAGATCTTGCCCCAGTGATCTCGCGTGATCTTGCATTACTTTAGGCCTTCATTGTCTGTGAACGCACCAAAAGCCTGTAGCAGCCAAGAAAGTGAAGGATTTCAATCTTCGCAGGGATGAGTATTGAAGGCTTGGTGCCTAGGGAGACCTGGGATAGAGATGGGGAGGCAAGGAATAACCAGCGTGAATGTTGCAGAGCCTCTGCGGTCGCTCATAAAGGCAAACGACTGCCGTGCTGCTGCAATATTCGTAATTTTGGGACTTGCTTGTAAGCACTAATAGAAGGACCCCTGTTTTTTTCTCTGCAGCTATGTGATTTTGGCAAGAGGAATAGTAAAGGGAAATTAGTTTGGATAGAAAAAAAGGACTTGTTACAAAATTGTTTCAGTTCTCACAGGTCTCTGCTGAAATTAACCCACTCCAATAAATCTTACATTATCTCCTAATATCTCCTTGACTGTTTCCCCTGATTATTTCTTAACTGAAAACTGACTTTGCGTGAGATTTGCATTTCGGGGTGTTTCCCTGAAAATAAGCATTAGCTTGATTTTTATCCATGCGCCGAATATAAACTCTATGCCAAAAATAAGCCCTAGTTAACACTCTGTCCTACCGTCTGGTTGTTCGTGGCTGCAACGGGGCGGGAGAGTGCACGGTACCGCCATGAAGTGAGGTGAGGCAGGTGGCGGGAAAGGTGGCCCATGCGTCCCATACCTGCATACCTCAGGGCCCCCACAACCAGACCTCTCCCCACTGGTGACCTCTCCCCAGCCATTTAATGACCCGGCTGCCCACCTCTCCACCTGCCTCTTCCCTTTCCCTCCTCTTGAGGTGGAGTGCCATATGGGTGGGAGAGAGGCTTGGTCCCCTCACCCAGTCCCCCTCCACTGTTTCAAAGCCAGGAGGGAGTTATGGCAAAAGGCTTCTCCTGCTGCTGAGCATCAGCTACTTCTGCTGCTGGAGGGGCTTTTTTAGATCCCTGCCACCCTGTACCTGCTGGAGGCTGTCTCCTCCACCTGCTACTTTTGTCCTGGACACACTGCCTCACGCTTCCTGATCCCTGTTTGCCATTTCATTTGCGGCAGCTCTGAAGACCTGCACCTCTGCATCGTCCCAGTTTCAACCACCTGGCTCCCTTCACAGCTCTATCCACACAGCCACCCAAGCAGTAGGCAGAGCCCCGGAGGGTCGGGGAGGGTGCTGAAGCTACCAGGCATCCTGCTTGCAGCATCTATGCCTGGCTGCCCCTTCCGCATCAAAGCTGGAATGCCACCCCATTTCAATAGATGCCAGCTTTGCACCACCGCCCAGCTCCCATCTCTTCCCCAAAGCATTCCTTCACTAACCTGCTTTCCAGCTCGGTTGCATTTCTCTATAGCCACATGCAGGGAAACAAAAGTTTGTGGGGCTAAAAAAAAGTTCAACCAGACCTTTCAACTTTCAAGATCTTTTTTTGTATGTGTGTCTGAGAAGTTGGAAGGTCTGATTGACCTTCGAGGGTTTAGCACAGTGGTTCTCAACCTTTTTAATGCCGCGACCGCCCAACCGGTCGTAAGTCGAGGACTAAACCGGTCGTAAGTCGAGGACTAAACCGGTCGTAAGTCAAGGACTACCCAACCGGTCATAAGTCGAGGACTTTCCCTGCCCGGGAGCGCCGCGCATGTGTGGTTCCACCCCCTGCGCTGGCCGAGGCGTAGCTGGCAAGCGGCAGAGACGGAGCAGGCTGACCACCAGCTGGCCCAGCTCAAGGGAGGTAAGGTACCCACCGGAAAAGGGGGAAAAAATGGCGGACAGCCTTGCTTGGCGACCCCCGTGAAACGGTCGATCAACCCCAAATGGGGTCGCGACCCATAGGTTGAGAACCGTTGGTTTAGCAGCTTCTCTCGTTGCATCTTCCTAAAGCCCTATTGGCCAAAACGAAAGAGCAGCATTCTTCCTGCTCTTGTTGCAAGCGGCACCCTTACTTTAACAGTAATTACCCACTGAGCGAAGAGAAACAGCCTACTCCTTAGAAAACGTAAGCCATTTTACGAATGTATGGGTGGAGTAGGCATAGGGGCTCATTCATAGAATGGTATCCTGTTAACAAATCCTCGAGGTATAAAGGTAATCAGCAGGCTCCATTACATTCGTAGCTCAAGGATTATCTGTATATTGCAATTTTGCAAAAATTTAGAAGGTAATTCACTTGACTTTCTACAATTTGATCTTTTCTCCTAACCTTGTTATCATTTTCATTTCTCTTTTCCTTTGGAGGCAATAATGGGCAGGAGAATAAAGATTCTGAGGAGCCATTACAAGTGATCCACCATGAAGAAAGAATAAAGAAACGTATAGTACAAATGGAAGAAGAACATTATGAGAGAAACCAGTTGAATAATTGGAATCAGGAGAGTTCATCAACCATTCATGCTTCAATGCAAGATCTTCTTCTCCAAGGGACAATAAGGAAGAAATGCATTGGGAAAAGTGTAAAGTTAATCAAAGCTCAATTGCATGTAAATGAACATTGTCCAATCCAAAACAAAGGCGAAGATGCCATAAGTAGACACAATGGGACTTTCACTCTTTCTCTTGGAAATAAGTCCCTTACATCTCAAAAAGGGATTGACAGAGAAGAAAAGCCATATAAATGCTTAGAATGGGAAAAGAATTTTAGAAAAAACAGACAACTTACTGTCCATGAAAGGATTCACACAGGGGAGAAGCCATACAAATGTGTTGACTGTGGAAAACTCTTCTGTCGAAAGTCTTCCGTTACTTACCATCAAATGATCCACACAGGGGAGAAACCATATAGGTGCATGGAGTGTGGAAAGACCTTTGCTTGTAGCAGTCGACTTACTTCGCACAAAAGGATCCACACAGGGGAGAAGCCGTTTAAATGCATGGAGTGTGGAAAGACATTTAGTCGAAATGATTATCTTACTGTCCATCAAAGAATTCACACAGGAGAGAAGCCATTTAAATGCATGGAGTGTGGAAAGACCTTTATTCGGAACAATCATCTGAATGCCCATCAAAGAATCCACACAGGGGAGAAGCCATTTAAATGCATGGAGTGTGGAAAGACCTTTGCTAATAGCAGTCGACTTACTGTGCACAAAAGGATCCACACAGGGGAGAAGCCATTTAAATGCATGGAGTGTGGAAAGATCTTTACTAAAATAACTCATCTTACTGCCCATAAAAGGATCCACACAGGAGAGAAGCCATTTAAATGCATGGCATGTGGAAAGTCCTTTGCACAAAGCGCTCATCTTTATTCCCATAATAAGATCCACACAGGCGAGAAGCCATTCAAATGCATGGAGTGTGGAAAGACCTTTATTTCAAACAGTCGTCTTACTGCGCATCAAAGGATCCACACAGGGGAGAAGCCATTTAAATGCATGGAGTGTGGAAAGATTTTTTCTCAAGTAGCTTATCTAATTTCCCATAAGAAGGGCCACACAGGGGAGAAATCATATAGGTGCATGGAGTGTGGGAAGACCTTTGCACAAAGCGCTCATCTTTATTCACATAAAAAGATCCACACAGGGGAGAAGTCATTTAAATGCATGGAGTGTGGAAAGACTTTTGCTTGCAGCACTCATCTTTCTTCCCATAAAAGGATCCACACAAGGGAGAAGCCGTTTAAATGCATGGAGTGTGGAAAGACGTTTATTTGGAACAGTCATCTTACTGCCCATAAAAGGATCCACACAGGGGAGAAGCCATTTAAATGCATTGAGTGTGGAAAGACCTTTGCTCGGAGCACTCAGCTTTCTTCCCATA
>NW_015386218.1:283636-284922 GCF_001527695.2 Protobothrops mucrosquamatus | reverse complement strand
TTTGCTTGCAGCACTCATCTTTCTTCCCATAAAAGGATCCACACAAGGGAGAAGCCGTTTAAATGCATGGAGTGTGGAAAGACGTTTATTTGGAACAGTCATCTTACTGCCCATAAAAGGATCCACACAGGGGAGAAGCCATTTAAATGCATTGAGTGTGGAAAGACCTTTGCTCGGAGCACTCAGCTTTCTTCCCATAACAAGATCCACACAGGGGAGAAACCATACAAATGTATGGAGTGTGGAAGGACCTTTGGTCAGAGCAGCCATCTTATCTCTCATAAAAGGATCCACACAGGGGAGAAGCCATTTAAATGCATCGAGTGTGGAAAGACCTTTGCTCGGAGCACTCAGCTTTCTTCCCATAACAAGATCCACACAGGGGAGAAACCATACAAATGTATGGAGTGTGGAAGGACCTTTGGTCAGAGCAGCCATCTTACCTCTCATAAAAGGATCCACACAGGGGAGAAGCCATTTAAATGCATCGAGTGTGGAAAGACATTTAGTCGTAATGATCTTCTTACTATCCATCAAAGGATTCATACAGGAGAGAAACCATATAAATGCATGGAGTGTGGAAAGATCTTTATTTCGAAGCGTCATCTTACTGTCCATCAAAGAATCCACACAGGGGAGAAGCCATATAAATGCATGGTGTGTGGAAAGACCTTTGCACAAAGCGCTCATCTTTATTCCCATAATAAGATCCACACAGGGGAGAAGCCATTCAAATGTATGGAGTGTGGAAAGACCTTTGTTCAGAGCACTCATCTTTCCTCCCATAGCAAGATTCACACGGGGAGAAGTCATATAAATGCATAGATCGTGGAAAGGCCTTTGGTCAGAGCAGCCATCTTACCTCCCACAAGAGGATCCAAACGGGAGAAGCCATTTAAATGCATGGAGAATAGAAAGACCTTTGCTCAGGCAAGTGGACTTACTTCCCATAAAAAAGATCCACACCGGAGAAGCCATTTAAATACATGGAATTTGGAAAGAGCTTTGCTCAGGCCGGTTGTCTTACTTGCATAAATGGATCCACACAGAGGAGAAGCCATTTAAATGCATGGAGTGTGGAAAGACTTTTGCTCAGGCCAGTGGTCTTCCCATAAAAAGATCCACATAAGGGCGAATCAATGTAAGTGAATGGAGTGTTGAAAGAGCTTTGCTCAAAGCAACAGTCTTACTTTCCATAAAAGGATACACACAGGAGAAGACATTTAAATTAATGAAGAGTGGAAAGAGTTCTACTCGAAGCGGTCACCTTAGTTCCCATAGTGAAA
>NW_015386218.1:261254-282279 GCF_001527695.2 Protobothrops mucrosquamatus | reverse complement strand
TCAGTATTTAAGTGATGCAGATTCCCCAATCATTTCAAGAAATGATGAATATATCCAGAAAAGCAAAATTGCATGTAAAAATGCAATTGGTCCTGAATCCCTTATTATAGCATGAGCTTTCCTTAATCTTGTCACAATCTGCCTTTCCGCCCTGTGTCACATTATCTAATGCAAGTAATAGTTGAGAGAGAAAACCTGAAGGAGAATGGGGTTATAGTGATGCTGAATTAGAAGATGCAATTCGTAGGCTCTGTGTCCTAACTGTGTAATGATCTTTCCTCACCTCATGTTGGCTCCAAAATAATATTAAAGAGAGAACTAAAATGTGCTGCTGTAAGACAAACTGAAGTATTAGCAAAGGGAAAGTACTTTTGGAAACCTCGTACTCCTCTGCTTTTTGAGGAGTTATTGATCCTGGTGGCAGTGGAGCCTGTCAATGCAGACTATTGCCCATTACCAGTACCAGCAATGACCGATGGAACACTGGGTGGATTCTCATAGTACGCGGCAGAATGAGCCAAAAAGCAATCAGATTGATCACTGCTTCGACTGGAAACAGGCCCAAATAGCAGTGATCGAGCTTTTTGGATGGCTGAGATGTAAGCAGGTACTGCGTGGAGAACCAAACACTGTCACCCACAGCTAGTCTGGGAACATCCCTATGATGCCAGTCTGTGAATCTTTTATAGTCCACCTTGGCTATCTTTAGTTGGCTCCTCACCACTTGGTGCACGGCTTGCAGCTCTTGGAGGACAGTATCAACAGTCAGCAGGTACTGGGAAGTCCAACAGAGCCAACGGGAAGAGTCGTGAGTGGAACCCGCAGCTCATGAAAAATGGTGACACTGATGGAGGCGTGCTGGGAGTTACAAGTGAACTCCGCCAATGCCAGCACCTCTGCCCAATTGTCCTGCTGTTGGTTTCTGAAAAATCTGAGGTACTATTCCAGGATGGCGTTCACTCTTTCTGTCTCCCATCGGTTTCCAAGTGATGGGCGGAAAAGAGACACGCTTGGAACTTCAGTTCCATTAGTAGCATCTGTCAGAAGCGTGCCATGAACTGCACACCCCAGTCAGACACTACCAGGTCCGGTTGATCTTGCAGCCGGAATACATAGGCAATGAACAGGTGGGCTGTTGCTCGAGTGGTGACAAGACCTGCACACAGGATAAAATGAGCTATCTTCATTGAGCATGTCCACAACAATCAGTATTGTGATAGCACCTTTCAATGGGGGCAAATCCATAATGAAATCCAATGACACCACCTCCCACGGTCTTTGGCATGGGCAACTGCTGCAACGGACTATGGGGCAAATATTTGGCCTGCCACCATAATGTCCTGGAGACCAGGTATAACATCTTGAAGACCTCAAAGTGGTTTGCCGCTGGGCTGTCGTGACATTGTCTCAAGATGATACCACAGAGGGGTTCCGCAGGAACATAGAAGCAGTCACTAAAATGCAACAGGTTCTCTGTACATCCATTCCTCCTGTCACCAGCCAACTCAAGGTGATCAGTCATTACGAATGGATTCTGTTGCTGTTCCTTGTGAATCCTGACCCATATGTCCACAGGCTCCTTGGTGGCCATAAACCATTTTAGAATAGAAGGACAATGGAAGGGACAATGGAAGTTTTCTTGTCCAGCCCTCTTTTCAAGTACGAGAACCAATACCATTGCAGCCAAGTGACTGTCTAGTCTCTTCTGGACATGATCTTATCCTCCTTTCAGGTGAACTCGGGCTAGCAGAACAGCGTGTCCATGCACTGGTTCCACCTGCTAGGAACATATGTCACCCAAAAGTCGAACCATGCAAATAATAGCAACCATTGCCCCTGCCGCTGGTTCAGCATCCTAGCAGTCTATAGGTGCTCTAGGTTCTGATGGTCAGTTCAAACCTCAACTTGGTGGTGGGCTCCCTCCAAGTGCTGCCACAACTCCTTCTCCCAAATGGTATAATCCCACTCTGGTGCCAACAACTTCCGGGAATAGTCACACGGGAACAAGATGCCTGCGGGTGCATAGGCCTGCAAAAGCACTGCCCCAAAAGTCATATCCCACACATCTGTCTTCACCACAAATGGCCTAAAGGGATCAAGATGCTTGAGGATGGGCTCAGAGGTGAATGTGGCCTTAATGGCATCGAAGCCTCCCTGCTCCTCAGCATTCCAACACTTTCTTTAACAGATTTGAAAAGAGAGCAGTCAGGGCAGCAAAGCGGGAAACAAATGTGTACTAAGCCCCAGAACAAAGTAAGACACACCCACCTTCAGCAGCCTCTGGTTGGAAGTAGTTTCACATACAGTTAGATTAGAAGAGTAATTTACTCAAGGCCACGTAGATAACAAGAAATGAAACATACATCCAAAAGCTAACAAGTCTGTGGAAATACAAGCTTGCCTCCAAGAAATCAGCATTTCTTCCCAACAAATGCCCCTCCCCACAGCATCTTCTTAAGTCTCAGTCTCCAGGTATAACTTGTGGAGATGGGTGGGGTACTCTCCTGAGTAGTTGAGCCTGCCTGCATTGTTCCCTCCTCTCCACTCTCCGTGCTCTAGGATCAGGAGGGGGTGGCCTCATCACCTGATCTATCTATTATGTTCATCTGTCCCAATCCTGAAAGCCTCTGGCCTGCCTTGGCCTGCTCTTCCCCACATTCCTCTGAAGCCACAGACACCTCTCCCTCCACTTCCATAGGGTCCCTTTCCAGCTCATTTTCCTCAGCAGATTCAGGCTCCGACAGAGGCATGACACTGAGCTTATCAAATGGATGCTGTTTATCATGGACATTGGCTGGAGAAGGACAGGAAACGCCTTCTCCCTGAACACAAATTATGGGCTCTCTTAAGAGAATTGCATGCAAGTATTCATTGGGATTACAAGGCCATGGCTGAATTTCTTATAAAGGACTATTTTTGTCCTGGAATCTATGACAAGGCCCTCACAATGATCAAGCAATGTCTGATTTGTCAACACAATAATCCTTTAAAGCAGACATGCCAGCCATACTGAGGGAAAAGGGAAAGTTTCCAAGCTGAGCCATACTGGCTCAGGAATTCTGGGAGTTGAAGTCCACGAGTCATAAAAGAGCCAAGGTTGCCTACCCCTGACCTATACAATCTCAGACAAGTAACTGTCTAGTCTCTTTTTAAAAATCTCCAGTGATGGAACACACCCGATATCTGGAGGCAAGCTGTTCCACTGGTTAATTGTCCTCGCTATTAGGAAGTTTCTCCTTAATTCCAGGTTGCTTCTCTCTTTGATCAGTTTCCAACCATTGTTTCTTGTCCTTCCCTCTGGTGCTTTGATGAATAATGTGACCCCCTCTTCTTTGTGGCAGCCCCTCAAATACTGGAATACTGCTATCGTCTCCCCTATTTCTTCTTTTCTTTAGACTAGCCAAACCTAAGTCCTGCAGCCATTCTTCATATGTTTTTGTCTCCAGGCCTTTGATCATCTTCTCTGAACTTTTTCCAAGGTCTCAACATATTTTTTGTAGTATGGTGACCAAAATTGGTTGTAGTATTCCAGGTGTGGTCTTAATAGGGTTTTATAAAGTGGTACTAATATGTCGCATGATATTGATTCTATGCTTCTGTTTATACAAACTAGGATTGTATTAGCTTTTTTGGCTGCTGCAACATAGTGCTGGTTCATAGTTAAGTGATCGTCGACTAGGACTCCAATGTTCCTCTCACAGTTATTGTTTTTAAGCCACGTCTTGCCTAATCTGTACTTAAATCTTTGATTTTTCCTGCCTAAATGTAAAACTTTGCTTTTCTCCACATTAAAACACATTTTGTTGGGTAGGGTCCATTGTTTAAGTTTGTCAAGATCTTTCTGGCTGCTGAGCTTGTCTTCTGGGGTGTTGGCTATTCCTGCCAGTTTAGTGTCATCTGCAGATTTGATGAGTTCCCCTTCTATTCCCTCATTTAAGTCATTAATGAAGATATTGAAGAGTACTGGGCCTAAGACGGAGCCTTGTGGTACCCCACTGCTTATTTCTCTCCATGTGGATGTAGTACCGTTGAGGACTACTCGCTGAGTTCAGCGTGTCAGTCAGCTACAGATCCATCTGATGGTGTTGTCTATCCCACCCTTTTCTAGCTTACTAAACAGTAGGTTGTGGTCTACTTTGTCAAATGCCTTACTGAAGTCTAAGTATACTATGTCTACAGCGTTTATTATTTGGTTTATTATTTTGTAAGGTTTTCCACTTAGCCTCACAATTGCCCCAGCATTACTCAGGAATTTAAAAGAGCCAAAGAAACTCCTGAGCCGAGGTTTCAGCAAGCAAACAACTTTTATTTTGATCAAAATAGAGTTGGGTGACCCCATCTCTCTTCGTGGCTAGTAGAGAGATGAAGGCAACAACCAGAAAAGATGTCTTCCACCTTTTATACCTTTTCAGAACAAAAAGATCAGGTCTTGGTACTAGGTATAAGATGGCACAAAAAAATAATTCCTAGATGATGACTCATACACAGCAACCCAGGCTCCATCCGTAACTCCTTTTCCCCCTCCCCATATTGTGCTCTTTTCATATAAGCCAGTGGTGGCGAACCTATGGCACGCATGCCACTGGTGGCATGCAGAGCCGTTCCTGATGGCACGCAGAGCCGTTCCTGCCTCCATGCGCATCTTTTTTCTATATAAACTAAGGAAGTTTCGGTTTCGGAGCATGTGGCAGAAAGCGAGACAGAGAACAAGCGGCAGAAAGCAAGAGAAAGAACAAGTAAAAGCGGTAAGTTTCGTCTCTGGCCTGCCGCTGAGCTTCCTCTGCTTGGCCACCGGACACCCCAGCGGCCCCAGAACACCCTGCCTGCATTTCCTGCAATTTCGCAACCGGCCCAGCAGCTAAAAAACACCCCACGGCCGCCGGCACTTCTCGTAATTTTGCAGCTGGCCTCCCCTTGTGTAGCCCACCCCGCACCCTCTCCGCCTGCCACTGATCGCAGCAGACAAGCCGGGGGCCACCGGGGAAGGCCGAGTCCAAAGAGCCCGGCCCAGTGGCTATAAAACACCCCGCGGCCGCCAGCATTTCCCATAAATTTGCAACCGGCTTCCCCTCGTGCAGCCCGCTCCGCGCCCTCTCCGCCTGCCTAATACTGGCCCAAATCTTCAGAGATCGCTCTCAAACCATCCTGACCTGCCAGGAACAATACTAGGGGGAGGGAGAGAGCGGCCTGACAAGCGGACAAACACGCACACGCGTTCCTGGGCCCACGTACTTTCCGCGGCCAAGTTCTTCCTATCCCTACCAAGGCACAGCCTGCTCCAGGCACCTGTCGCCCTTAGAGCGCAGGCTCCTCCCCATCCGACTGGCTCAGCCTCCTCCGGTCCGTCCTTCCTCACCTGTCCCGTGAGTCGACCCAGCTGGTGGTTTTGGTGGTGTGGTCGATGTCGTAGTCGCAAGCTTCCTCCCAGCCTTCGGGCAAAGGCAGCTCCTGCCGGGGCATTTTTCCCGGCACCAGGCGCAGCAGCGGAGAGACGGACCAAGGCCAGAGGCAGCGGCGGCCACCCCATGCAAAGGGTTCAGCAACCCCCCGCCCAGCCCAGCAGCTGGCACGGCGGGCTGGGGCGAGGGGTCACGGCAAACAAGGAAACTGGAGCCAGGCAGCCGACCAGGCGGGAGTCTCGCATCCTCAGCCGCGCAGGGAGTAAGGAGAAGCGGCACGTGCGGAGGAAGAAGAGCTTTCCGAATGTTGCAGGCAACACGCGACAGCCCAGGCGAGCCGGGCTGGCTGTCTGCTGTCCGTCCGTCCGTCCTCTTCCGATAAGCGAGCCGGTCGCCTCTCCCCTGCTTCTCTCTCTCTCTTCAGCAAGAGCCCCCGAAGCCAGAGAAGGGGGAGGAGCTACGCTGCCGTGGAGCCTGGTGCCTAGAGAGGTCGAGCCCACTTATTTTACCGTGCTTTTGCTTCCAGTGAAGTAGAGCCATCAGCTTAGCCAAGGCTCCGGTGCCAAGCTTGCTTAAATCTTCCACCTCCTCCTCACCGGAGCCCCCCTTTGTCTGCAACCTGCCCTAGCCCCTGCCTCACCTTGCCTTGCCCCGCAGCAATGGCACCCCTGCCCTGCCCCCTCTCTTGCCTTACTTCACCCTGCAGGACGAGCCTCCTACCCACTGCCTCATCCGCCAGAGAATCCCTGGATCGCCCCCAATCCTGCCTGGCCCCCACAGGCATCTCTCCCCAGGAGCAACATCGAGGTGGCCACGCCCATTCGGTGACCACACCCACTTGGCCATGCCCATTTTGTGGCCATGCCCACTTGGCCACACCCCCGGCACACGGCGATGTATGAGTGGGTTTCAGGTTGCAGTTTGGGCACTCGGTCTCTAAAAGGTTCGCCACCACTGATATAAGCAATCACCTGTACCTAAAGCAGCGGTTCTCAACCTATGGGTCGCGACCCCATTTGGGGTCGATCGACCATTTCACGGGTGTCGCCAAGCAAGGCTGTTTGCCATTTTTTTCCCCTTTTCTGGCGGGTGCCTTACCTCCCTTGGGCTGGGCCAGCTGGTGGTCAGCCTGCTCCATCTCTGCTGCTTGCCAGCTACGCCTCGGCCGGCACAGGGGGCAGAACCACGCATGCGCGGCGCTCCCGGGCAGGGAAAGTCCTCGACTTACAACCGGTTGGGTAGTCCTCGACTTACGACCGGTTGGGGGTCGCGACATTAAAAAGGTTGAGAACCACTGACCTAAAGCATGAAGCCCTTACTTTTCCAATATATATATAAAGCATCTGATCAAGCAATTAACTACAAAATAATGATTACAAAATAACAAAACAATGATTACATGATAACACTATAAGTATCAATATATAATGGTTACTATATATAAAATAAATGCTAATGTCAAACTTAAACATACTAAAATCATAAGCACAATAAAATCCCTTCAATTTGGTAGTGCAGTGATTAGAATGCAGTATTGCATGCTACTTCTGCTACCTGCCTGCTGTTCAGCAGTTTGATTCTCACTGGCTCAAGGTTGACTCAGCTTTTCATCTTTCCGAGTTCGGTAAAATGAGGACTCAGATTGTTGGGGGCAATAGGCTGACTCTGTAAAAGGCTTAGAAAAAGGTGTAAAGTACTGTGGAACAGTATATGACTCCAGGTGCTATTAGCATAGGAGGCCTGGAGGTAAACAAAGTTTAACATTAGCATAGTAAAAACATATCAAGAGGTGGTAGTTATCAACCTACAAGATAACGAGGTAGAATTAGTTAATGGAGTATTGGTAACTTTACATTGCCATAGCATGCGACTCATGTAGCTTTCTAATCAATCAGAAAATCTTAAAAAGTGTGGAAAGAGCTTCAGGATGAAAATTTCCTCTCTTACAAAAGGAGACAGAATGACCAAAAGCCCTTGAAATGCAGAAGCAAAAGATTTTTCAAGCATTGGGACCATATTTTGCCCTTCTATGGTGTGCTAAGGACTAGGACAATGATGGCGAACCTTTTAGAGACTGAGTGCCCAAACTGTAACCTAAAACCAACTTATGCATCGTTGGGTGCCAGGTGGGTGTGTCCCATTGGCTGCGTGTGTCCCATTGGGTGGGCGTGGCTGCAGTGGTAACGGCAGACTGGGTGGGACTAAAAAGTTCAATCAATTCCAACTTTGCCAGATATTTTTTTTCCCACGAGAAGTTGAAATTGACTGATTGAACCTTTTTTTTTTTTTTGCACACAGCGGCAGAGGCCTAAAGCAAAAAGATTTTATAAAACCCAACTGAAGGCCTAGGACTAGGGTGACGGCACGTGTGCCCACAGAGAGGGCTCTGAGTGCCGCCTCTGGCAACTGTGCCATAGGTTCGCCACCACTGATATATAATATTGATTGCTTACCTGGATTGCAGCTCCCTAAAGCTTCTAGTTTCCTGTTCCAGCTATGTGGTTGTTACCATTTCTTGTAAATGAAGGCAGCATCCTGGCTAAGTGGTTAAACCTGTGAATCTGTCCCTGCACACCCCATCCCACGCAGCCCCCCTAACATGTCAACTGTTAACAAGCTTGTCTGCAAAACCCTCAGCAGAAAGGAAAAAAAGCTTTATTTCTTTTTCAACAAAATTCTTAAATTATCATTTACAAAGAAGAGTCTTATGTAGAAGGAGTGAGGGTATAGGTAGTGTTGGTGTGGACCCAGGATAGAGGTGTATACTGGGAAGGAGACTAGGGGTCCCGGAGTAGATGTCCATATAAGAAAGTAGACTAGGAAGTCAAAAGTCGAGAATAAAGCGAAAAAATAAAATCCCCCTCTTTATTCATGACCTAATGAGATCCCCCTTGCCTTCCCTTCCCCAAAGGTCAACCATCCTACTCCCATTTCCTGAGGTGAATCCTCAACTCCATCCTTATATAAAAATGTTTTCATTTCCCCTCTCATGATATCTGAAATTCATATTCCTTTTCCCTTATTTTCTTTTCTTCCTTTTTGCAATCCCATGTTTTCTCCAGTCACAGAGGAAACGCCATTTGACCCCTCTTTCTCCACCAAGCAGCCTCGTTGTGAGGTAAAATTTCTGGAATATCTATCAGTTTGAGCTTTTTAATCCATTTGGGGACTGGTTTTTAGATATTTCTTTTTCTTCGGCGAGCCCAAGAGGGGCCTTTCTCCTACTCCCAAGCCCATCATCGCTGTCCTCCCCTTCCCCTCAAATGATCTTTCACTTTCCCGCCTTTCCGGGGAATCCTGGCACTTCGCGCAGAGCCCACCAAGGGGCGCTCTTAGCCTCAGGAGTGAACCGAGCATGCGCATGACTCCTTCTGTGCCACAAGGAACGTTCCTAGCAAGAGGCTTCTCTTTCGGTTCTTCCCCCTCCCTCCGCTGAGAGGTGGGGGCGGGGCCTTTGCCGGAAGCTCAGAGGTTGCCGGGAAGCCTTGTCGGGGCGCGCATCTCGACGAGACTCCCGAATTCCGTGAGTGGCGGCCGGCCAAGTCTTCCCTCGGGGTGGGAGTCATGGATCCCATGTTCCCCTGCTGCCCTTTCCCATGCAGGGGCCAGGCGGCGGGGGTGGAGCAAAGGAGAGAAATAGGGGTCGTCAGAAGGCAGGGGCCGTTTCCCCCCATTTCCTCTGCATGGGGGGGGAAGGGGGAGGCTAGCCGGAAGTCGTCCTGCCGGCTCTGGGTTTAAGGCTGGAAGTCTGAACTTCTGGAACTGGCCGCGTTGGACCAAGGCTGGATTAGGCTAAGAAGTGGGAAACAACCTCTGGAGACCAAAGATTAAACTAGGGTCAGATCTTCCACAGTTCAGCCTGTCTTAGGAGGAGGATTGGACAGGACAGCATCTTCACGTGTTGTTTCACTGGTTAAGTCCACACTTTCTAATTCTTGGATTTCTTTCCATCTCAGAAATACAACCTGCAAGCCATTTGTATATCTTCAAAATTGTCTTTTGGCTAAAGAGGGCTGTACTATAGTCAGTCCTGAGGCTAGAGGAAGAATCCTATGAATAAAAAGCATTTGGAGATCCACGAGATTCCTTGAACCCATTTGGAGTTGCATTACAGAACAGAAAAAGAATGGAGATACAACTTTTAGCAAGTGAGGGAATTGGAAAAGGCCCCTTTGCCATTCAGCTTGGAAGTTGTGGGGAAGGCTGTTTAAGAACTGGGCAGAAGATCGTACAGAAGGAATCCATCCATTCAGAAGTTCAACTCTGGAACTTCAGGAGCATCCAATACCAGAAGGCTGAGGGTCCCCGAGGACTTTGCAACCAAATCCACAACTTCTGTAGGCGATGGCTGAGACCAGAAAAGCACACCAAAGCCCAGATGCTGGACCTGGTTGTTCTGGAGCAGCTCCTGGCTATCCTGCCCCCAGAGATGGAGAGCTGGGTGCGGGAGTGCGGAGCAGAGACTAGTTCCCAGGCAGTGGCCCTAGCTGAAGGTCTCCTCTTGAGCCAGGCGGAGGAGAAGAAAGAACAAGTGGAGTTGCAGGTGAGAGACCTTCATCTAGGGAACCCAGAATGAAATAAAGATTTTCTTTGAATTCTTTATCGCTCCTTCCCAGACTTCTCGGGTGTTCATAGTATGTGGAGATGTCCCACCAGTTTTGTAGGACATTATTCCATTCATTTCTCCCTCAGTCTCATTGATGGATATTGGGGAGACTTTTAGGTTGTGTTCAGAGAACAATTAATTAATCCATTAATTCTTCTTTCTCCTTCCTCCTATTTCACTGTGGAGATCAGAGATCCTGAGGGAAAGTGGAATCCATCAGATCCCCTTCAGGAGCTGTTTTTCAGGAGGATATCTCAAAAAGAGGACACCTCAGGTAAAGGGAAGGTCCTCCATATTTCAGAGAGGTCCCAGCTACCTTACCTTTTCTATCTCTTCCCTTCTGTAGAATACCTCCTATTTTGTTAGTTATGATGTATTTTAAAATTCTCTATTACTCACAGAGAAACAAAGGATGGGGTTTTCTGGTGTTTATGATGGAGCAGAAACAGTGGTTGAACCTCCAAATCAAGTAAGTTATGGAAATTAATTTATTAGATTTAGTAGTAGTAGTAGTAGTAGTAGTAGTAGTAGTAGTAGTAGTAAAGTTGGAAGGGACCTTGGAGGTCATCTAGTCCAACCCCCTGCTCAGGAAGGAAACCCTATATCATTTTGGACAAATGGCTGTCCAGTTTCTTCTTAAAAACTTCCAGTGTTGGAGCATTCACCGCTTCTGGAGGCAGGTTGTTCCACTGGTTAATTGTTAACTGTCAGGAAGTTTCTCCTTAGTTCTAGGTTGCTTCTCTCCTTGATTAGTTTCCACCTGTTGCTTCTTGTCCTGCCTTCAGGCGCTTTGGAAAATGGCTTGACTCCCTCTTCTTTGTGGAGCCCCTGAGATATTGGAACACTGCTATCATGTCCCCCCTCAAGGAAGAGAAGTAATTTGATCTGTATGGGTTAAACATCAGAGGGAAAGGAAGTTCTTCTCTTCGACTACACATCTGGTGAGAGAGGAAGGTAAGGGGGACGGGGTAAAACTGACCTAATAAAAACACAAGGACTCGTTGTACCCTTTCCCTTATCACCCAAGTTCAACGTTTACCTTTTGCCCAACTTCAACGAGGATTGCCAACTTAGTTTCCTCCGAAGACTGTTGTCGTGACATAATGATATGTCATTTCTACCGTCAAATTCTGTTTAGGATTTTTTTTAAGGACTACTAGTTAATTCGTTCTGCTAGCTAGTCTTCTAAATAGGCTTTTAAAAGAAGTATTTTTTTAGAAAAAGTCCTTCAAGAAAAAGGAGAAACATATCACAGTGGCAGCAAATGCTAAACAGAGACCCATTCTTTTTGTAATTCTTTTCCCAAGTAATTTTCTCCTCTGTTTTTTCTGGTTCAGTTGTTAGCTCCGACTATGGAGATTCTCAGTCATCCAGGTCATGGTTGTTCCAAAGGTGCTTTTTCAGTTGGCAACTGGACGTTCTTGTTTTTCTTTGAAGTCATTTTGCTTTTTATTCAAGAATATTCTTCAGTTCTGAAGAAGCCTCTTGGATGAAAAGCAAAATGTCTTCAAACAAAAACAAGAAAGTCCAGTTACCTCTTGAAAAAGCACCTTTGGGACTCAGATTGATAGATTATATATCAGTGATGGTGAACCTTTTAGAGACTGAGTGCCCAAACTGCAACCCAAAACCCACTTATTTATTGCCGGGTGCCAGGTGGGTATGGTCCACTGGGTGGGCGTGGCTGTGGTGATCATGGCAGACTGGGTGGGTGTGGCCAAGGTGAGCATGGTTACCTCGATGTTACTCGTGGGGAGGGATGCCTGTGGGAGCCAGGCAGGGTTGTGGGAGATCCAGGGGGTCTCTGGCAGGTGGGGCGATGGGCAGGAGGCTCGTCCTGCAGGGTGTGGCAAGGCAGGGCAGGGATGCCATTGTCGCAGGGTAAGGCAACGCAGGGGCTGGGGCAGCTGCTGCCTGACACCATTGGCCCCCGCACACAGAAGCCAGCTGAGGAGGCGATGCAGTGGGTCGTGCCCAGGAAAAGGAGAGCATGCGAGGCCAGGAGGGATGGGTCGGGGGAGAGGGAAACCAGCCATGCTGAGATGCATCTGGCCACGTGGGACCTCAGCAAGTTAGCGGGCGGCTGGTTGAAGAGGGACAGTTTCCATCTCCGGGGCATCGCACGCATGCCCACAGAGAGGGCTCTGAGTGCCGCCTCTGGCACATATGCCATAGGTTCGCCACCAGTGCTATAGTCAGACAGATCCATTGAGCCAGTAGTAGAATTACTTTATTGAAAGGCATTCAAAGTTCTGCAGAATCGATCAACTTGATAAAACTTGCCCAGATAGTTGTTCAGTCAAAGGTTTTTGATTGTTTATTTTCTCACATAAACCTTGGAATACTCCATTTACTGCCATTTAACTTGGTGCATAACTTTACTTTGGGATTTTGTGAACAATGGACCAGATCTTGAGAATCCTCCTTGGCCTGTTCTGTTCCTTTTTCCTTGTTCAGGGTGACCTTGTGTCCTTTGAAGAGGTGGCTGTGTATTTCTCCAAGGAAGAGTGGTCTCAGCTGGATCCTGACCAAAAAGTACTACATAATGAAGTCATGCTGGAAAATCATACAAACGTGGCCTCTCTGGGTAAGGATTTGCTACTCATTAATCAGAGAGTTTCAGAAAGTTTGTAGTTAGTTACCATTAGCTATTTCTTATTAATAATCCCCAACTCGTCTCCTGGGAAGGAGAAGGAAAAATATCTGGCTTTCTCCTGCTCCAGGGAAGGAATAGCAACAGCAATAGCACTTAGACATACATATCGCTCCACAGTGCTTTACCACACTCTGTGAATGGTGTACAATATCAGCATATTGCCCCCAACAATCCGGATCCTCGTTTTACCAAACTCAGAATGGAATGCTGAGTCAAGCCGGTCAGGATCGAACTCCTGGCACTGCACCACCAGAGCTCCTCTTATAAGATCTTTGGGACAGCTAAAAGGAAAGAGGTCTATGGTTGTTTAGATGCTTCCTGTGCCACTTCTCATCTGCTGAATTTTTCCATTTCTATTTCAATCTGTCAGTGATAAACTAACTTCTTGGCTTGAGGAGATGCTCAGCTACATAACACCAATATCAGCTACTTGAGCCCAGATGCTTTTTCTTATCTGTCCTAGAAAGGGTTGTCATTTCTTCCGGTTCTTGGGTTAATAACTTTTGTTCCTTTTCATTTCTGTCCTGAGTCTTGGGATTAGGGGCTAACCAGTACAAGTAGTCTTCGAGTTACGAATGTAATGGAGCCTGCCCATTCCACTTGTGAAAACCCGTGGGAATCTCATACCTTGAAGGACATCACTCCCTTGCTTATTAAGATGCATGTGGCTCGTTAAGTGAACATAAGGTATCAGGGTGGGGAAGGCCATGGAGGGCCTAGTGATGGAACAGGTCCCCAAGGCCTCCTCAACCCACTAAGATACCTCAAGCTTCCCCCTCCCTTCCTGCCGTGCAAGACTCACCTTGAAAAGATCCATCTCCTCTGCTACGGTTCCTCCTGCTGCCTGGCTCTAAGGCCGGGGGACTCTTCCATGTCTCTCCAATAGCCTGATGCGGGCCCTGGAGGCCTTCTCCAGATGCAGGTAGCAGCGATCTGGAAAAGGCCTGTGGCACCCAGATTGGGCCACTGGGGAGCCACAGAAGCGTTCCCCCGGCCTCAGATCCAGGCGTCAGCAGCTTGGAAAAGGCCTCCGATGCTCCGATCCAGCCTCCAGAGGCTGGGGGAAGTGTCCCCGGCTTCGGTTCTGTTCTCTGTTGCCAAGAACAGAGGCCTAAAATAGTATGTGATCACACAAGATCACTAGCGTGAGATCTTGCCCCAGTGATCTCCCGTGATCTTGCATTACTTCAGGCCTTCGTTCTCTGTGAATGCATTGAAAGCCTGTAACAGCCAAGAAAGTGAAGGATTTTAATCTTCGCGGGATGAGTATTGAAGGCCTAGTGCCTACGGAGACCAGGGGTAGAGGTGGGGAGGGAGGGAATAACCAGTGTGAATGTTGCAGAGCCTCTGCGGTCGCTCATAAGGGAAAACGAGTGCCGTGCTGCTGCAATATTTGTAATTTGGGGACTTGCTTATAAGCACTAATAGAAGGACCCGTTTCTTGCTCTGTAGCTATGTGATTTTTGCAAGAGAAAATGAATAGTAAATGGAAATTAGTTTGGATAGAAAAAAAGGACTTGTTACAAAATTGTTTCAGTTATCACAGGTCTCTGCTGAAATTAACCATTCCAATAAATCTTATGTTATCTCCTAAAATCTCCTTGACTGTTTCCCCTGATTATTCCTTAATTAAAAATTGACTTTCAGTGAGATTTGCATACCGTGTTTCCCCAAAAATAAGCATTAGCTTGGTTTTTATCCATGCACCGAATATAAACTCTATGCCAAAAATAATCCCTAGTTAAGCCTCTGTCCTACCATCTGGTTGTTTGCGGCTGCAACAGGGCAGGAGAGTGCATGGCATCGCCATGAGATGCGGTGAGGCAGGTGACGGGGGAGGTGCCTCATGCGTCCCATACCCACGTACCTCAGGGCCCCCGCAACCAGGCCACTCCTCACTGGTGATCTCTCCCTGCCCTTTCAATGATCCGGCTGCCCACCTGCCTCTTTCCTTTCACTCCTCCCTGAGGTGGAGTTCTCGGTCCCCTTACCCAGTCCCCCTCTGCTGTTTCAGAGCCAGGAGGGAGTTATGGCAAAAGGCTTCTGCCGCTGCTGAGCATCAGCTACGTCCGCTGCTGGAAGGGCTTTTTTTGGATTCCTGCCGCCCTGCCCCTCAGATCATGTGTCTGCTGGAGGCTGTCTCCTCCACCTGCTGCTTTGGTCCTGCCGCCTCAGGCTTCCTGCTCCCGGTTTGCCGTTTCATTTGCGGCAGCTCTGAAGGCCTGCAGCTCTGCATTGTCCCTGGGGTGGCAGTTTCGACCACCTGGCCCCCTTCACAGCTCTATCCACACAGCCACCCAAGCAGCAGGCAGAGCCCTGGAGGGTCGGGGAGGGTGCTGAAGCTACCAGGCATCCTGCCTGAAGCACCTGTGCCTGGCTGCCCCTTCCGCGTCAAAGCTGGAATGCCACCCCATTTCAGTAGATGCCAGCTTTGCCCTCCAGTGGGCCTGGGCAGTTAGTGGAGAGAGACGGGCCTGTTTCAGCACCTGGAGCAATTGGGGGTTTACTTGCCACTTGTTTTACAGCTCCGTTGTATTTCTCCGCCACCATGGAGCTGGAGAGCTTGGTGTGCCAACACCCAGCTCCTCTTGCTTCCCCAAAGCATTTGCTAGCCTGCTTTTCAGCTTCGTTGTGTTCCTCTACCGCCGCAGAGCTGGACAGCTTGGCGCACCACCACCCAGCTCCCATCTCTTCCCCAAAGCATTCCTTCACTAATTTGCTTTCCAGCTCGGTTGCATTTCTCCATTGCCGCATGCAGGGAGACAAATGTTTGTGGGGCTAAAAAAAAAAATTCAGACCTTCCAACTTTGCGAGATCTTTTGTGTGTGTGTGTGTGTCTGAGACGTTGGATGGTCTGATTCGGCGGCGCAGAAATGCAACCGAGCTGGAAAACAGGTTATTGAAGGAATGGTTTGGGGAAGAGAGGGGATCTTGACAGTGGCATGCCAAGCTCTCCAGCTCCGCAGTGACCGAAAAATGTGATGGACATGGAAAGCAGGCTAGCGAATGAATGCTTTGTAAAAGCGAGTGGAGCTGGGCAGTAGTGTGCCAAGCTCCCCAGCTCCACGGTGGCAGAGAAATATGGTGGAGAGTGGAAGGTTACTATGATTTGCGGCCAGTAATAGAAGCTAAGCATGTTTTTGGTAGAAAGTGGGTAACCCACCTTAACTGCTTTTTAGCTACCCAGCAGTTTGGTGCTAAGCACCCCAAACAATTTTCACCCAGACAGTGAAATGATGGAGACTGAAAGCTTCTTCTGCTTGCATATGGGGCGGTTTCCAAGCAGCTCTTGCTTGTAAAGCAAAATCCTCTCTTCCTACGGCAGTAGCAAACACAGCTAAATCTGAGGGAGGGAACCGGCAGTTCTCTCTTGTAAGGTGAAACCCTTCTTTTTTCCAGCATTAAAACAATAACCTCTTAGTTTGGTGGAGAGAGCCAGCAAGTTTGCCTTATTTTGCAAGTATTAGCATACAGTGTAATACAAAGCCTTCTTTGCTTTGGCACTTCTAAATTTGTAAGAGAAGCTGTGTGTCGCCCATCCCAACTTGCTGTTCCAGGAAAGGAACACCCCCTAGCCCTTTGTTTAGCCAAAAAAGTATTTTATTAAAGCCAAAGTGATTACAAAAGCAGCGAAGCTGAATCTGGCATTTTCGCATGCAAAAGATGCAATTAACTTTCCCTTTTTCTCTGCCATTCCCTTATTATAAGCTAATATCCAATTAGGTGTTTAGATTTTGCTTGGGGAACGGACCTTTGGTTCGCAGGCTTTCTAGTTCTGCATTCAGATGTTTGGATTGGCTGATGCTTCTAATGCCTCGAGCTGGCATGGCTTGATTTCCATCCCACCCCCGCTTCCTCCTTACATTCCAATCCTGTCTTCCTTTCCCCAGTTGATAATGTCAGACTTTCAGCTTGCAATAGTTGGCTTGCAGAATGTCAGCCATGACACTGTGTGTTTTAGACTTTGTGCCCTTTAATTGTCAGGGTAAAGGAGGGAAAAGAAACAGTCCAGGTTTTAGCAGCTTCTCTCGTTGCATCTTCCTAAAGCCCCATTGGCCAAAATGAAAGAGCAGCATTCTTCCTGCTCTTGTTGCAAGCGGCACCTTCACTTTAGCAGTATTTACCCACTGAGTGAAGAGAAGCAGCCTACTCCTTAGAAAACAAGGCATTTTACGAATGTATGGGTGGAATAGGCAGAGGGGCTCATTCATAGAACGGGATCCATTTAACAAATCCTCGAGGTACAAATGTAATCGGCAGGCTCCATTACATTTGTAGCTCGGGGATTATCTGTATATTGCAATTTTGCAAAAATGTAGAAGGTAATACACTTGACTTTCTACAATTTGATCTTTTCTCCTAACCTTGTTATCATTTTCATTTCTCTTTTCCTTTGGAGGCAATAATGGGCAGGAGAATAAAGATTCTGAGCAGCCATTCCAAGTGATCCACCATGAAGAAAGAATAAAGAAATGTATAGTACAAATGGAAGAAGAACATTATGAGAGAAACGAGTTGAATAATTGGAATCAGGAGAGTCCATCAACCATTCATGCTTCAATGCAAGATCTTCTTCTCCATCAAGGGACAATAAAGAAGAAATGCATTGGGAAAAGTGTAAAGTTAATCAAAGCTCAATTGCATTTGAATGAACATTGTCCAATCCAAAACAAAGGCGAAGATGCCGTAAGTAGACACAATGGGAAAAAATACAATGGGACTTTCACTCTTTCTCTTGGAAATAAGTCCCTTACATCTCAAAAAGGGATTGATACAGAAGAGAAGCGTTATAAATGCTTAGAATGGGGAAAGAATTTTAGAAAAAACAGGCAACTTACTGTCCATAAAAGGATTCACACAGGGGAGAGACCATACAAATGTGTTGACTGTGGAAAACTCTTCTGTCGAAAGTCTTCCGTTACTTACCATCAAATGATCCACGTAGGGGAGAAGCCTTTTAAATGCATGGAGTGTGGAAAGACATTTAGTCGGAATGATTATCTTACTGCCCATCAAAGAATTCACACAGGAGAGAAGCCATTTAAATGCATGGAGTGTGGAAAGACCTTTATTCGGAAAAGTAATCTTAATGCCCATCAAAGAATCCACACAGGGGAGAAGCCATTTAAATGCATGGAGTGTGGAAAGACCTTTGCTAATTGCAGTCAACTTACTGTGCACAAAAGGATTCACACAGGGGAGAAGCCATTTAAATGCATGGAGTGTGGAAAGACCTTTTCACAAAGCGCTCATCTTTATTCCCATAATAAGATCCACACAGGGGAGAAGTCATTCAAATGCATGGAGTGTGGAAAGACCTTTGCTAGGAGCACTCAGCTTTCTTCCCATAAAAGGATCCACACAGGGGAGAAGCCACTAAATGCGCCAAGTGTGGAAAGACCTTTGCTAGGAGCACTCAGCTTTCTTCCCATAAAAGGATCCACACAGGGGAGAAGCCACTAAATGCGCCAAGTGTGGAAAGACCTTTGCTGATAGCAGTCGACTTATTGTGCACAAAAGGATCCACACGGGAGAAATCATATAGGTGCATGGAGTGTGGGAAGACATTTGCACAAAGCTCTCATCTTTATTCACATAAAAAGATCCACACAGGGGAGAAGCCATTTAAATGCATGGAGTGTGGAAAGACCTTTGCTCAGGCCAGTGATCTTATTTGCCATAAAAGGATCCACACAGAGAATCCATTTAAATGCATGGAGTGTGGAAAGACTTTTCTCAGGCCAGTGGTCTTCCCATAAAAAAATCCACATAGTGGAGAAGCAATTTAAGTGAATGTAGTGTTGAAAGAGCTTTGCTCAAAGCAACAGTCTTACTTCTCATAAAAGGATACACACGGGAGAAGTCATTTAAATTAATAGAGTGTGGAAAGTGTTCTACTCGAAGCGTTCACCTTTGTTCCCATAGTGAAATCCTCACATGGAGTGTAGAATGACCTTTTGTCTAAGAGGTCAACTTACTTCCCATTAGATGCTCCACACAGGGAATAAAACACAAATGCATGGAGTGTGGAAAGTATTTCGATGTTTCCCTTACTTCCCATAAAAGTTTCCATCCTTGGGACAAATCTTACAACTGCATGGAATAGAAAAAGAGCTTCAGTGACAGTGTTTCTTCTACTTACCATAACAAGATACACTTGGAAAAAATGATGTCAATGCCTGGAGTCCCATCAATGGAACCACACAAGAATAGCCTTATCAATTCAGTGTGGGAGGAGCCTCAACAGGAATAGTAATCTAAAATCTAATACAAAGGTCTACTTGGATAATAATTAAATACTAGGTCTACTTTGATATGATCCAAATAAGACAAGGTGAAGGCTCAACCCTTTCTTATGCTTTTAACTAGGCATCTAAGTCAAAAATGAGAACCAGTGGAGATTAAGAACATTAATACGCCTGAAAGTGATATATAGATGTCAGTATTTAAGTGATGCAGGAAATAATGAAGTGATGCAAGAAAGTAATGAATATATCCACAAGAGCAAAGTTGCATGTAAAAATGCAATTGGTCCTGAATCCCTTATTATAGTTTGAACTTTCCTTTACTTAATTTTGTCACAATCCGCCTTTCCACCCTGTGTCACATTATGTAATGCAAGTAATAGCTGAGAGAGAAAACCTGAAGGAGAATGGGGTTATAGTGATGCTGAATTAGAAGATGCAACTCGTAGGCTCTGTGTCCTAACTGTGTAGTGATCTTTCCTCACCTCTCATGTTGGCTCCAAAATAATATTAAAGAGAACTAAAGTGTGTTGCTGTAAGACAAACTGAAGTATTAGCAAAGGGAAGGTACTTTCAGAAACGGCCCAGAAATACAGTTGGGATAAGTACTCCTGCTATGTGTGCGAGAACGCCTGCTATATCTCATTATGCTGCCAATCATAAAATAGTTACTGCTTCTTGGACATTAAAATAATTGAACTCAAGACTTGTTTCTACTGTGTAAAATAGGGATAAGAGATAGGCAATAGAAACAAAGTATTTTTAAGTGGAAAGTTTTTGTCAGGGTTCCGAATGATGAAACCAAGCAAACACCTTCGAGACATTCTGATCTCTTAATGTAAATATTAAGTATGTCACTTTGTCACAAATGAAAGCAAAACCAGCTCTGGCCCGACCCACCCAAACCCCTATAGTAAAAGCATAGAATTCTTCCTCCCTTTTGGTCAGGTCACATTGCCCAAACAAGGTGGATGTTATGACCCAGGAGAGAAAGACTAGGCAGGCCTCCAGAGAGTTGTTTGTCTTGGGAAGATTAAACAAATGGCCCTCCACCGACTAGTCAGGCCCTACCTTCAGTCTCCCGAACAACAGCCCATAGATTACCCAGTAAGCCCGCAAGGCAGAAGTCCAGGTATAAGGCAAGGGCAGTCTTTAGAGCAAGGCAAAGCTCCAACTCATACTCCTCTGCTTTTTGAGGGGTTACTGATCTTGGTGGTACCGGTACTAGCAACGACTGATGGAACATAGGGTGGATTCTCATGGTACATGGCAGAATCAGCAATCAGATTGATCACTGCTTCGCCAACAGGCCCAAATAGCAGTCATCAAGCTTTTTGGATGGCTGAGATGTAAGCAGGTGTATTGCATGGAGAATCAAATACTGTCACCCACAGCTAGTCTGGGAATATCTCTATGATGCCGATCTGTGAATCTTTCATAGTCCACCTTGGCTGTCTTTAGTTGGCTTCTTACCACTTGGTGCACGGCTTGGAGCTCTTGGAGGACAGTATCTACAGTCAGCAAGTACTGGGAAATCCAACAGAGCCAACGGGAAGAGTCGTGAGTGGAACCCGCAGCTCATGAAAAATGGGGACACTGATGGAGGCGTACTGGGAGTTACAAGTTGGAATATTCGAATTAAAGAAATTCGAATTAAAGACTTTGGGAGAAATAAAAAATTATCTCGGTGTAGAGATACAGAAAAATGAAAAAGGTGGTTATATTCTCAGTCAAAGGAGAAAAATTGAGCAGTTATTGGAAAAATATAAAATGAAAGATAGCAATACTGCTCCCACACCCATGAGTGCGGATTTTTATAATAGTTTAAGTGCGGACAAAGGTGAAACCTGTGATCAAGAGATATATCACTCAGCAATAGGGAGTTTGTTATATCTATCACAGTGGTCCAGACCAGACATAGCTTGCGCAGTAAGCATTTTGAGTCGTTTTACTGCTGCACCTACAAAGTTACATTGGATGGGTGTAAAAAGGGTTCTCAGATATTTAAAGGGAACCATAAATTTGGGTCTTCAAATACAGATTACTGAGGAATTGAAATTAAAGTGTTATGTCGATAGTGACTATGCAAATGACATAAACACAAGGAAATCAAATTCTG
>NW_015386218.1:257396-261248 GCF_001527695.2 Protobothrops mucrosquamatus | reverse complement strand
TTCTCAGATATTTAAAGGGAACCATAAATTTGGGTCTTCAAATACAGATTACTGAGGAATTGAAATTAAAGTGTTATGTCGATAGTGACTATGCAAATGACATAAACACAAGGAAATCAAATTCTGGGATTATAATATTGTTTGGAGGGACTCTGATTGGATGGAAGTCCAGAAAACAAACAACTGTTGCTATTTCAACTGTGGAAGCAGAGTTCATTGCTTTATCTGAATTGTGTTCTGAAGTAACATGGTATGTACAGTTGTTGCAAAATTTAAATATTAATGTAAAAGAATCTGTAAAGGTATTTGAAGACAATGCTGCCTGTATAAAAATGGCAACTGGTGACAGGGTGAAGAACAGAAGCAAACATGCAGACGTTAAGTATTGTAATGTCAGGGAAGCTGTAAAAGGAAAATTGATTAGTTTACATCATTGTTCTTCTGAGGATAATTTGGCAGACATGATGACTAAACCATTGAGTGGTGTTCACTATGGAAATGTATTAAGTCAATAGGTCTGATGTCTCTTCCTATCATGAAGGGAGGAGTGTTGGAATATTCATGAGCAGGAAGAGTCATGTGGTAACTCAGTCAGCTAATGTGAAGAAAGTGCTACTGAGTCTGTGCAAAAAAGGTATTGAGTTAGGAGCTGAATTTTTATCCAGTCTCGGGTTTGTCTCTGAATCTCTCTATAAGAAGTCTTCATTGTGCTATGTTGCTGTAAAGAAGAATGTATGTTATTGTAAATGTTTTGATATGAATATAAAGAAGTTATTTGAATCAGCTAAATGCAATCAACTGTGAGAGCTTCTGATTTATTTTTTCACCAACAGAGAAATTAAAATTCTCTAACACAAGTGAACTCCGCCAATGCCAGCACCTCTGCACAATTGTCCTGCTGTTAGTTGCTGAAAAATCTGAGGTACTATTCCAGGATGGCGTTCACACTCTGTCCCCCATCGGTTTCCAGGTGATGGTCCGAAAAGGGACACGCTTGGAACTTCAGTTCCATTAGTAGCATCTGTCAGAAGCGTGCCGTGAACTGCATACCCCGGTCGGACACTACCCTAACCGGTTGACCTTGCAGCCGGAATACATAGGCAATGAACAGGTGGGCTGTTGCTCGAGTGGTGGCAAGACCTGCACACAGGATAAAATGAGCTATCTTCATTGAGCATGTCCACAACAACCAGTATTGTGGTGGCACCTTTTGATGGGGGCAAATCCGTAATGAAATCCAATGACACCACCTCCCACAGTCTCTGGCATGGGCAACTGCTGCAACGGACTATGGGGCAAATATTAGGCCTGCCGACATTGCACACACAATGCCACATACCCCCGACACATCATGCCGTTGTCGCAGCCATCAAAATGTCCTAGAGACCAGGTATAACATCTTGAAGATCTCAAAGTAGCCTGCCATCGGGCTGTCATGACATTGTCTCAAGATGATACCACAGAGGGGTCCCCCAGGAACACAGAAGCAGTCACTAAAATGCAACAGGTTCTCTGTGTACATCCATTCCTCCTGTCACCAGCCAACTCACAGTGACAAGCCGCCACAAATGGATTCTGTTGCTATGCCTTGTGAATCCTGACCCATATGTCCACAGGCTCCTTGGTGGCCGTAAACCATTTTAGAATAGAATAGAGCTGGAAGGGACAATGGAAGTCTTCTTGTCCAGCCCTCTTTTCAAGTACGAGAACCAATACCATTGCAGCCAAGTGACTGTCTAGTCTCTTCTGGACATGATCTTGTCCTCTTTTCAGGTAAACCCGGGCTAGCGGGATAGGGTGTCCATGCACTGGTTCCACCTGCTAGGAACATATGTCACCCAAAAGTCGAACCTTGCGAATAATAGCGACCATTGCCCCTGTCGCTGGTTCAATATCCTAGCAGTCTATAGGTGCTCTAGGTTCTGATGGTCAGTTCAAACCTCAACTTGGTGGTGGGCTCCCTCCAAGTGCTACTACATCTCGAAGGCGACTTACCACCAACAACTCCTTGTCCCAAATGGTATAATCCCACTCTGGTGCCAGCAACTTCCTGGAATACTCACACAGGAACAAGGTTCCTGCGGGTGCATAGGCCTGCAAAAGCACTGCCCCGAAAGTCATATCCCACACATCTGTCTTCACCACGAATGGCCTATAGGGATCAGGATGCTTGAGGATGGGCTCAGAGGTGAATGCGGCCTTAATGGCATCGAACCCTCCCTGCTCCTAAGCACTCCAACACTTTCTTTAACAGATTTGAAAAGAGAGCAGTCAGGGCAGCAAAGCGGGAAACAAATGTGTACTAAGCCCCAGACCAAAGTAAGACACACCCACCTTCAGCAGCCTCTGGTTGGAAGTAGTTTCACATACAGTTAGATTAGAAGAGTAATTTACTCAAGGCCATGTAGATAACAAGGAATGAAACATACATCCAAAATCTAACAAGTCTGTGGAAATACAAGCTTGTCTCCAAGAAATCAGCATTTCTTCCCAACAAATGCCCCTCCCCACAGCTTCTCCTTAAGTCTCAGTCTCCAGGTATACCTTGTGGAGATGGGCGGGGTACTCTCCTGAATAGTTGAGCCTGCCTGTGTTGTTCCCTCCTCCTCTCCACTCTCCGTGCTCTAGGATCAGGAGGGGTGGCCCTTGCTCATCACCTGATCTGTCTCATGTTCATCCTGTCCCAATCTTGAAAGGCCCTGGCCTGCCTCGGCCTGCTCTTCCCCACATTCCTCTGAAGCCACAGACACCTCTCCCTCCACTTCCATAGGGTCCCTTTCCAGCTCATTTTCCTCAGCAGATTCAGGCTCCGACAGAGGTATGACACTGAGCTTATCAAATGGATGCTGTTTATCATGGACATTGGCTGGAGAAGGACAGGAAATGCCTTCTCCCTGAACACAAATTATGGGCTCTCTTAAGAGAATTGCATGCCAGCATTCATTGGGGTTACAAGGCTATGGCTGAATTTCTGATAAAGGACTATATTTGTCCTGGAATCTATGACAAGGCCATCACAATGATCAAGCAATGTGTGATTTGTCAACACAATAATCCTGTAAAGGCTATTAAGTTTCCCTTGGGGAGGCTTAGGGCAGGCCAAGCTCCTGTTAGTTTTGGGGAAGTTGATTTTACTGAGTTGCCAAGGAAACAGTGCTTTAGATATTTGCTGGTTTTTGTGGATGCTTTTTCTGGATGGATTGAGGCCTTTCCCTGCTGTACTAACAGGGCACGTGAGGTGGTCAAGGCCCTCCTGAAGGAAATTATTCCACGTTTTCCCTTCCTGTACCAAGGCATTGGCTCTGATAATGGACCCCACTTTATCTCTAACATTATCCAGCAGGTCGCTCAGGCCCCTAGGTATTGATTGGCAGCTTCATTCGGCCTACCAGCTCCAATCTTCAGGACGTGTGGAACAGACCAATGGCATTCTTAAACGTCAACTTGCCCAGGAAACGCACCTCATTTGTGTTCAGGTGCTACCCCTCATTCTTTTGTGTATGAGAACCACCCCTAGGCAACCTCTTGGCTGTCCCCCTTTGAGATCATATATGGATGACTCTTTCTTTACTATTTTTCCTTATCCACGTCCTTCCCTGTTTTTGGAGACCAGGCCCTCAGAGAATTCATGCATTCTCTTGCTAATAATGTTTCTATGGATATTTGGGAGTTGATCTGGGTGAGAAATGTGAAGTTCACACAAGCTCAAAATTTACGTGAAAATTTTTATAAGATGTTTTATAGATGGCACTTGGATCCCTCAACTATGTCTCGTATTTACCCGAATTATGAATCCAAGTGTTGGAGATGTGGTCATCCAGATGCAACCTTTTTTCATATGTGGTGGACTTG
>NW_015386218.1:254318-256697 GCF_001527695.2 Protobothrops mucrosquamatus | reverse complement strand
ATGTAAAAGAGACAAATTTGATGCTTTATTGTTTATCTGCTGCTAGACTGTTAATAGCCCAAAACTGGAAGAGCCCAATTCTGCCAACGATGGGAGATTGGAGATTGAAAGTTTCGTATCTTGCTGAAATGGCAAAGATTTCGGCTTATTTGAAGAATCACTCGAATGAACAATTTTTATCAATATGGGGAAGATGGATGGTTTATATTCAAAAGAAATATAAAGTGGTAGAATACAGGTTAGGTTTTTAATTTTGCAAGTTGGTTTATTTCTACTATCTTTTCTTGTAGATTAAGATATTTTGTAGAGTTAGAGATATTAGTATTTGTTTACTTTCATATGAATATTATCCTGGGATTAGGTTTGGGGAGTCTGGGGGTGGGTGGGGGGTTATTGTCATTGTGTTTACTTATGATTGTTTTTTTATGATTGAAAAAATAAATAAAATTTCTTTAAAAAAATAATAATAATAATGTTTCTTCCATTTTGCAAGCTGTTCAGGCCCTCCGTCATCTGGGATTAAATCATCCACTCAATTCCTTCCTTCCTGGTGATTGGGTACTTGTCAAGTCCTGGACTGATTCTGGCCCTTTGGCTGAACACTGGAAAGTGCCCTTTGTTGTTCTTCTCACTACTCACACCACAGTCAAGGTTGCTGGAATTCGTACTTGGATTCATCATATCCACCTTCACTCTTCTTCCCCACCACTTGACGCTGAGAACCCCCAAGTTGCTTGGGCGGCTTAAGCTTTTGTTTCAAGGACAACATTGACCTGTATGCTGGGACGTTTTGGTCATTTGGCTCCAGTCCCTCTTTAAAAATTTGGGGCTCCAACACCCTCATTCAGAATAGAATTAGAATTAGAATACAATACAATATAATCTGGAAGGGACCTTGGAGGTCTTCTAGTCCACCTCCACTGCTCAAGCAGGAGAACCTATACCATCTCAGACAAGTGACTGTCTAGTCTCTTTTTAAAAATCTCCAGTGATGGAGCACACCCGATATCTGGAGGCAAGCTGTTTCACTGGTTAATTGTCCTCGTTATTAGGAAGTTTCTCCTTAATTCCAGGTTGCTTCTCTCTTTGATCAGTTTCCAACCATTGTTTCTTGTCCTTCCCTCTGGTGCTTTGATGAATAATGTGACCCCCTCTTCTTTGTGGCAGCCCCTCAAATACTAGAATACTGCTATCATGTCTCCCCTATTTCTTATTTTCTTGAGACTAGCCAAACCCAAGTCCTGCAGCCGTTCTTCATATGTTTTAGTCTCCAGGCCTTTGATCATCTTCTCTGAACTGTTTCCAAGGTCTCAACAAATTTTTTGTAGTATGGTGACCAAAATTGGTTGCAGTATTCCAGGTGTGGTCTTAATAGGGTTTTATAAAGTGGTGCTAATATGTCGCATGATATTGATTCTATGCTTCTGTTTATACAAACTAGTATTGTATTAGCTTTTTTGGCTGCTGCTACATAGTGCTGGTTCATAGTTAAGTGATCGTCCACTAGGATTCTAATGTTCCTCTCACAGTTACTGTTTTTGACCCAGGTCTTGCCTAATCTGTACTTAAATCTTTGATTTTTCCTGCCTAAGTCATTAATGAAGATATTGAAGAGTACTGGGCCTAAGACGGAGCCTTGTGGTACCCCACTGCTTACTTCTCTCCATGTGGATGTAGTACCATTGAGGACTACTCACTGAGTTCGATGTGTCAGTCAGCTACAGATCCATCTGATGGTGTTGTCTATCCCACCTTTTTCTAGCTTATCAAACAGTAGGTTGTGGTCTACTTTGTCAAATGCTTTACTGAAGTCTAAGTATACTATGTCCACAGCATTTATTGTTTGGTTTATTATTTGGTAGTGCAGTGATTAGAATGCAGTATTGCATGCTACTTCTGCTAACTGCCTGCTGTTCAGCAGTTTGATTCTCACTGGCTCAAGGTTGACTCAGCTTTTCATCTTTCCGAGTTCGGTAAAATGAGGACTCAGATTGTTGGGGGCAATAGGCTGACTCTGTAAAAGGCTTAGAAAAGGGTGTAAAGTACTGTGGAACAGTATATAACTCTAGGTGCTTTTAGCATAGGAGGCCTGGAGTTAAACAAAGTTTAACATTAGCATAGTAAAAACATATCAAGAGGTGGTAGTTATCAACCTACAAGATAATGAGATAGAATTAGTTAATTAGTGGATGAGAGGAATGCTGTGGACATAATTTACTTGGACTTCAGTAAGGCATTTGATAAAGTACATCACAACCTACTACTTGACAAGATAGAGAAATGTGGGGTAGACAGCATCACCACCAGATGGATCCGTAGCTGGCTGACCGGCCGTACTCAGCGAGTGGTCCTCAATGGAACCACATCTACATGGAGGGA
>NW_015386218.1:248732-252981 GCF_001527695.2 Protobothrops mucrosquamatus | reverse complement strand
TAATAATAATAATAATAATAATAATAATAATAATAATAATTAAATACTAGGCCTACTTTGATATAATCCAAATAAGACAAGGTGAAGGCTCAATCCTTTCTTATGCTTTTAGCTAGGTATCTAAGTCAAAAATGAGAACCAGTGGAGATTAAGGGCATTAATAGGCTTGCAAGTGATGTATAGATGTCAATATTTAAGTGATGCAGGTTCCCCAATCATTTCAAGAAATGATGAATATATCCACAGGAGCAAGGTTGCATGTAAAAATGCAATTGGTCCTGAATCCCTTCTTATAGTTTGAGCTTTCCTTTACTGAATCGTGTCACAATCCGCCTTTCCACCCTGTGTCACATTATGTAATGCAAGTAATAGCTGAGAGAGAAAACCTGAAGGAGAATGGGGTTATAGTGATGCTGAATTAGAAGATGCAACTCGTAGGCTCTGTGTCCTAACTGTGTAGTGATCTTTCCTCACCTCTCATGTTGGCTCCAAAATAATAGTAAAGAGAGAACTAAAGTGTGTTGCTGTAAGACAAACTGAAGTATTAGCAAAGGGAAGGTACTTTCAGAAACGGCCCAGAAATACAGTTGGGATAAGCACTCCAGCTATGTGTGCGAGACGTCTGCTACATTTCATATGCTGCCAATCACAAAATGGTTACTGCTTCTTGGACATTAAAATAATTGAACTCAATACTTCTTTCTACTGTGTAAAATAGGGATAAGAGATGGGCAATAGGAACAAGAAAGTATTTTTAAGTGGAAAGTTTTTGTCAATGTTCCGAATGATGAAATCAAGCAAACACCTTCGAGACATTCTGATCTCTTAATGTAAATATTAAGTATGTCACTTCGTCACAATTGAAAGCAAAACCAGCTCTGGCCAGACCTCACCCAAACCCTTATAGTAAAAGCATAGAATTCTTCCTCCCTTTTGGTCAGGTCACATTGCCCAAACAAGGTGGATGTTATGACCCAGGAGGGCAAGACTAGGCAGGTCTCCAGAGAGTTGTTTATTTGTCTTGGGAAGATTAAACAAACGGCCCTCCACCGACTAGTCAGGCCCCACCTTCAGTCTCCCAAACAATAGCCCATAGATTACCCAGTAAGCCCCCAAGGCAGAAGTCCAGGTATAAGGCAAGGGCAGTCTTTAGAGCAGTGGTTCTCAACCTTTTTAATGCCGCGACCCCAACCGGTCGTAAGTCGAGGACTAAACAGGTCGTAAGTCGAGGACTAAACCAGTCGTAAGTCGAGGACTACCCAACCGGTCGTAAGTCGAGGACTTTCCCTGCTCGGGAGCGCCACGCATGCGTGGTTCCGCCCCTGCGCCGGCCGAGGCATAGCTGGCAAGCGGCAGAGACGGAGCAGGCCGACCACCAGCTGGCCCAGCCCAAGGGAGGTAAGGCACCCGCCGGGAAAGGGGAAAAAAATGGTGGACAAAAAAAATGGCGGACAGCCTTGCTTGGCGACCCCCGTGAAATGGTCGATCGACCCCAAATGGGGTCCTGACCCACAGGTTGAGAACCACTGCTTTAGAGCAAGGCAAAGCTCCAAGATGAGCAATTTCCAAAGGGCACAGTGAAACAACAGGCAAATGCAGTTCACAAAACAGGACAGGGTCCAAGGCAAAGCACGTCTGAAGGGAGAATCTTCAGGGTTAGGGCAAGTCAAGGATAGTCCTCACAGCAAAGCAAAAGCAATCTTTGACACACACAGCAAAAGCAGTTCTTAAAGCAAGGCAAAAGTAGACTTTGATGCAGGGCAAAAGGTGTTCTTAAGCCAAAGCAAAAGCAGGCAAAACCAAGGGAGAGTAATTGGAAAACAAACATTTTTTCTTGGCAAAAACCCTCGTGGTGTCTCCTTAAATGTTACTCTCCAGAGTCCAGGTGAACCTCGTGAGGAGGGTCGGGGCGCCCATCTCTCGAATAGTGGCCTGCACTGACTCTGCCTTCTCTCCATTCTTTGCACTGCCTCTCCTTTCTCTCCTCCAGCTTTCCTTCATCAGCCTGAGCCCTCTCTTCCTCCCTGCCTACTCTTCTGAGGCCCAATGGACCTGGGACTGCCTTGTCCTCATTCTCGGGTCGTTCCCCTGAGCCATAAGGATTGCACCATCCGCTTGCGCCTGCTTTGGCTTCATCTCAGACCTGGGGTCTGACAGGGCCATAACACTATCCCCTCCCCGCTGGGCCCTCTCTCCTGGTAGCATACGGACTACCTTATGGAAACCTTACATGAAAGTCTCAGGTCAGACTTGGTGGCAGTCAACAGGTTCTCCATGTACATCCAAGGGGTTTCCTTCCTCCTGTCACCAACCAACTCACGGTGAGGAGCCGCCATGAATGGCTTCGGTTGGTGTGCCTCGTGAATCCTGACCCATAGGTCCACCATTTTAGAATAGAATAGAGCTGGAAGGGACAATGGAAGTCGTCTTCTCCAGCCCTCTTTTCAAGTAGGAGAAATGCTACTATTGCAGGCAAGTGAATGTCTAGTCTCTTCTGGACATGATCTTGTCCTTTCAGGTGAACTCGGGCTTGCGGGACAGCTTGTCCACACGCTGGTTCCACCTGCTAGGAACATATGTTACCCAAAAGTCAAACCTTGCAAAAAACAGCGACCATTGCACCTGTCACTGGTTCAGCATCCGAGCACTCTGTAGGTGCTCTAGGTTCTGATGGTCACTTCAAATCTCAACTTGGTGGCGGGCTCCCTCCATGTGGTGCTGCCACGTCTCGAGGGCAACTTTGACCACCAACAACTCCTTGTCCCAAATGGTATAATCCCACTCTGGTGCCAACAGCTTCCAGGAATAGTCACCACAGGAACAAGGTGCTTGTCGGTGCATAGGCCTGCAAAAGCACTGCCCCGACAGCCATATCCCATGCATCTGTCTTCACCACGAACGGCCTAAAGGGATCAAGATGCTTGAGGATGGGCTCGGAGGTGAATGCGGTGTTATGGCATCGAAGTCCCCCTACTCCTCAGCACCCCAACACTTTAATAATAATAAAAATAAAGTTGGAAGGGACCTTGGAGGTCATCTAGTCCAACCCCCTGCTGAGGCAGGAAACCCTATATCATTTCAGACAAGTGGCTGTCCAGTCTCTTCTTAAAAACTTCCAGTGTTGGAGCATTCACCACTTCTGGAGGCAGGTTGTTCCACTGGTTAATTGTTCTAACTGTCAGGAAGTTTCTCCTTAGTTCTAGGTTGCTTCTCTCCTTGATTAGTTTCCATCCCTTGCTTCTTGTCCTGCCTTCAGGCGCCTTGGAAAATAGCTTGACTCTCTTTTCTTTGTGGCAGCCCCTGAGATATTGGAATACTGCTATCATGTCCCCCCTCGTCCTTCTCTTCATTAAACTAGACATACCCAATTCCAGCATACCCAATTCCTTTCCTTATATGCTTTAGCCTCCAGTCCCCTAATCATCTTTGTTGCTCTTCTCTGTACTCTTTCTAGAGCAGTGGTGGCGAACCTATGGCACGGGTGCCAGAGGCAGCACTCAGAGCCCTCTCTGTGGGCACGCTCGCTGTCGCCCCAGTCCTAGGCATTCAGCTGGGTTTTATAAAACCTTTTCGCTTTACGCCTCTGCCTCCGTGTGCAAAAAAAAAAAAGTTTTGCTTAGGGGTGGTTTTGCAAAGTTGGAATTGATTGATTGAACTTTTTAGTCCCACCCAGTCTGCCATTACCACTGCAGCCATGCCCACCCAATTGGCCACCCACCCACCCAATGGGCCATACCCACCCGGCACCCGACAATGCATAAGTGGGTTTGGGGTTGCAGTTTGGGCACTCGGTCTCTAAAAGGTTCGCCATCACTGTTCTCAAAAAAGTTTTCTTACATCGTGGTGACCAAAACTGGATGCAGTATTCCAAGTGTGGCCTTAACAAGGCATTGTAAAGTGGTATTAATACTTCACGTGATCTTGATTCTATCCCTGTTAATGCAGCCCAGCACTGTGTTGGCTTTTTTGGCAGCTGCAGCAAACTGCTGGCTCATATTTAAATGATTGTCCACTAGGACTCCGAGGTCCCTCTCATAGTTTATTTATTTATTTTATTTATTTTATTAAATTTATATCCCGCCCTTCTCCTTGCGGACTCAGGGCGGCTAACAATCAGATAAAATACATAAATAACATTACAATTTAAAAATTAATTAAAAAGGAAATATTTAAATTTAATCTAATTAAAATATAATTAAAACCCCTCTAAAAGTTTCCCCTAGGCCAGTCCCGCAAGCTGGAACAACCA
>NW_015386218.1:227696-247160 GCF_001527695.2 Protobothrops mucrosquamatus | reverse complement strand
CTAGAAAGAGTACAGAGAAGAGCAACAAAGATGATTAGGGGACTGGAGGCTAAAACA
Organism: Protobothrops mucrosquamatus; assembly: GCF_001527695.2. Classification (NCBI taxonomy): domain Eukaryota; kingdom Metazoa; phylum Chordata; class Lepidosauria; order Squamata; family Viperidae; genus Protobothrops; species Protobothrops mucrosquamatus. Next base: position 247,103 of record NW_015386218.1, on the reverse strand, counting down.
TATAAGGAACGGTTGCTGGAATTGGGTATGTCTAGTTTAACGAAGAGAAGGACGAGGGGGGACATGATAGCAGTGTTCCAATATCTCAGGGGCTGCCACAAAGAAGAGGGAGTCAAGCTATTTTCCAAAGCGCCTGAAGGCAAGACGAGAAGCAACGGGTGGAAACTAACCAAAGAGAGAAGCAACCTAGAACTAAGGAGAAATTTCCTGACAGAACAATTAACCAGTGGAATAATCTGCTTCCAGAAGCGGTGAACGCGCCAACACTGGAAGTTTTTAAGAAGAAACTGGACAGCCATTTGTCCAAAATGGTATAGGGGGTTGGACTAGATGACCTCCAAGGTCCCTTCCAACTTTATCATTATTATTATTATTAGTAGTAGTAGTAGGTTGTGATCTACTTTATCAAATGCCTTACTGAAGTCCAAGTAAATTATATCCACAGCATTCCTCTGATCCTCTAATTTTGTCACTTGGTGAAAGAATGCAATAAGATTTGCCTGGCATGATCTGTTTTTGACAAACCCATGTTGGCTTTTAGTAATGATTTTGTTTGCCTGTAGGTGTTCGCTGATTCGTTATTTGATTATCTTTTCCAGAATCTTCCCAGGTATTGAGGTCAGGCTGATAGGTCTGTAATTTCCTGGGTCCATTTTTTTTCTTTAACAGATTTGAAAAGAGAGCAGTCAGGGCAGCAGAGCAGGAAACAAATGTGTAGTAATAGTTCGCAAACCGCAACAGTTGCTGCACATCCTTCACCCGCCATGGAGGCTACCATTCCTGCAATGACTTCACTTTCTCTGGGTCCATCTCCACACTTTTGGGCAAGATGCGATGACCCAGAAAGTCGAGATCTTTAAACACCAAATCAAATTTGTCAGTCATTCCAATGGTCAGAGTTTCAGGGTTTCCAAGCAGAAATCACAACACAGAACTAGAGATCAGAGAGTTGTTTCCAAGATCAGCAACAGCACACAAAACTCCAAGAAATCAGCGTTTGTTCCTGACAAATGCCCCTCCCCACAGCGTCTCCCGGCTGGCCTGGGCCAGGGCCAAGGCAGAGGGGGCCGTTCCTTCACTGTTTCCAGAATGGTTTCATGGGCCACATGAAACCACTTTGCGGTCGGCATCCGGCCCCGGCCTTGTGTTTGACATGTCTGCTCTAAGTGCTATTAGCATAGTAAAAACACACCTAAAGGTGGTAATTACCAACCTACAAGATAATGAGGTAGAATTAGTTAATGGAGCATTTACTTGGTAGCTTTGCATTGCCATAGAATGCGACTCATGTAGCTTTCTAACCAATCAGAAATTCTTAAAAAGTGTGGAAAGAGCTTTAGGATGAAAATTTCCTCTCTCACAAAAGGAGGCAGAATGACCAAAAGCTCCTGAAATGCACAAGCGAAAGATTTTTCAAGCTTTATGGCCATGTTTTGCCCTTCTATGATGTGCTAAGGGCTAGGACAAAGTATAAATTTTACTTCAGTATGATCAATTAAATATCAATGGTGTGGTTTCTTTCCAAGCATGTATTAAATTCTCTCTGGTTGCATTAAAAATTACTAATATATACAAATATTTGGAGGTCTTTGGTTGGGGGACTGAAGGTCAAATATGGCTTTTAAGCTAGTGCTTCGGCATGCATATTTTCCAATGAGACAACCCGAGACAGGAAGATCATTTTATTACAATTTATCAGAATATTCAGACAAAAGGGATTCCTCTCATTCAAAGAGGGAACCTCGATCTTTAGCTTATAACACCTTTTAAAAGTTAGCATAACAAAGAAACATCCCAAAGTTGATTGGACAGGATAAAAGTAACCACCCCTTTGCACAGGAAATGTTACATGTGGACAAGCATATTACACATTTGCATCCCATAATGTCACACGTTTATTAAAATGAGGTCTGACATCAGAACCGGCATAAATTGTAAGGAAAAAGGTTGTTTAGTGTTCACTAAAGAGATAAACCAGACCCCAATTTGTACTAAAACTTTTTCTTATCTTAATAATAATAATAAAGTTGGAAGGTCATCGAGTCCAACCCCCTGCTCAGGCAGGAACCCTACACCATTTCAGACAAATGGCTGTCCAGTCTCTTCTTAAAAACTTCCAGTGTTGGAGCATTTACCGCTTCTGGAGGCAGGTTGTTCCATTGGTTAATTGTTCTGTCAGGAAGTTTCTCCTTAGTTCTAAGTTGCTTCTCTCCTTGATCAGTTCCATCCGTTGCTTCTCGTCCTGCCTTCAGGCGCCTTGGAGAATAGCTTGACTCCCTCTTCTTTGTGGCAGCCCCTGAGATATTGGAACACTGCTATCATGTCCCCCCTCGTCCTTCTCTTCGTTAAACTAGACCTACCCAATTCCAGCAACCGTTCCTTATATGTTTTAGCCTCCAGTCCCCTAATCATCTTTGTTGCTCTTCTCTGTACTCTTTCTAGAGTCTCAGCATCTTTTTTACATCGTGGTGACCAAAACTGGATGCAGTATTCCAAGTGTGGCCTTACTAAGGCATTGTAAAGTGGTATTAATACTTCACGTGATCTTGNTATACCTGTACATTTGGTTTTTCTTGCCTAAATGTAGAACCTTACTTTTTTCACCATTGAATTTCATTTTGTTAGATAGCGCCCAGTGTTCAAGTCTGTCCAGGTCCTCCTGTATCTTAAGCCTGTCTTCTGGAGTGTTGGCTATTCCTGCCAGCTTGGTGTCATCCGCAAATTTGATGAGTTCCCCATCTATCCCCTCCTCCAAATCATTGATGAAGATGTTGAAGAGCACTGGGCCTAGAACAGAGCCCTGGGGCACACCACTACACACTTCCCTCCATGTAGATGCAGTTCCATTGAGGACCACGAATCCATCTGGTGGTGATGCTGTCTAACCCACATTTTTCTATCTTCTCAAGTAGTAGGTTGTGATCTACTTTATCAAATGCCTTACTGTTTATCTCTTCAATTTAGGAATGTTAAAAGCTATTCCTAAATTATCCTCTGTATTGTAACTGAACAGAGAAAATAATCAATATGAAGATTTATCTTTTGACTTTAGGAATGTTAAAAGCTATCTAATCAATCCACACAACTATCCTATATTCCAATCTGTAATGAACCATCATTATTTTAAAAGAGAGAAAATACATCAAATTAAAATACAAAATAATTGTATTAGTTAACAAATTACAAAATCCATGTCATTTGCCCCACAGGCAAATGTCAGGGTTTTAGAGGGTCCTGCTAAGTTGAGGCTGTTTTTTTCAAATATTGCTCATTAAAGGTTCAGGATCAACCTGGAAAATAAAGAAACAGATATATAAAGGAAAAAAAAAACTAGGTTAACCTCATTCTTTTTAAATCGACTTTTAACACTTTCCCCTTCATTTAAATTCTTTGTTTCGCCCAGTAAGGCAACTCTTTTGTGTGTCATTGTCGATTCCAAACATGGTCAAATCTTTTCAATCCAATGGAGTCTTCAGCTCTTATTTTGCTCTTTCCTTTTCTTTTTCTCTCTTTATTCATGACCTAATGAGATCCACCTTGCCTTCCATTCTCCAAAGGTCTTAAGCTTCCTAGTCCCATTTCCTGAGGTAGATTCTCTACTCCAGTGGTTCTCAACCTTTTTAATGCCACGACCCCAACCGGTCATAAGTCGAGGACTAAACCGGTCGTAAGTCGAGGACTAAACCGGTCGTAAGTCGAGGACTACCCAACCGGTCGTAAGTCGAGGACTTTCCCTGCCCGGGAGTGCCGTGCATGCGTGGTTCCGCCCCCTGCGCCGGCTGAGGCATAGCTGGCAAGCGGCAGAGACGGAGCAGGCCAACCACCAGTTGGCCCAGCCCAAGGGAGGTAAGGCACCCTCCGGAAAAGGGGAAAAAAATGGCGGACAAAAAAATGGCGGACAGCCTTGCTTGGCGACCCCCATGAAATGGTCGATCGACCCCAAATGGGGTCCCGACCCACAGGTTGAGAACCACTGCTCTACTCCATCCCAACATGAAAATATTTTTTCCTCTCATGATATTTGAGATTCGTGTTCCTTTTTATCTATGTTCCTTGCTTCGTTTCTGCAATTCCACTTTTCTCCAGTCATAGAGGAGGCGCCATTTGCCCGCACTTTCTCCTTCTCCACCAAGTAGCGTCGTTGTGAGGTAAAATTTCAGGATCATTCACCAGTTTGAGCTTTTTCTGCATATTGGGACTGGTTTTCTTTCCATATTTCTTTTTTTACAGCATTATTCTGCGAGCACAAGGCTTTTAGCTTACGCCCATGACCATCGTCCCTGCCCTCACCTTCCCCTCCCCCTCCCATGACCATTGTCCCTGCCCTGCCCTTCCCCTCAGGCGCGCTCTCTCTCTTTCCCGCCCTTTCGGGGAATCCTGGCACATCACACAGAGTCCACCAGGGGACGGTCTCAGTCGCAGGAGGGAACTGAGCATGCGCCGGGTTCCTCCTCTGGCATAAGGAATAATCCTAGCAACAGGCTGCTCTTTCTGTTCTCCCCCTCCCTCCGCTGAGAGACGGGGGCGAAGCCTTGGGGGGAGGCGCAGAGGCTGCTGGGAAGCCTTGAGCGGACGTGGACCCCGACGAGACTCCGGAGTTCTGTGAGTTGCGGCTCTGCCCATGCAAAGGTGTCCCGCGCTCGAGGCGAGTGTGGAGACGGGCCAAGGCTTCCCTCGGAGTGGGAGTCGAAGGTCCCATGTTCCCCTGCCTCCCTTTCCCATGCAGAGGCCAAGCAAGGGCGCGGGGGGGAGCAAAATAGAGAAAGGGGGGACGCCAGAAAAGAGGGGCCGTTTCCCCCATTTCCTGGGGGAGCCTCTGCGTGGGGGGGAGGCTAGTGGGGGGAGTAGCCGGAAGCCCCCTTGCCGGCTCTGGGTGCAAGGCTTGAAGCCTGAACTTCTGGAACTGGGGAAGTTTGACCAAGGCTGGATTAGGCTAAGAAGTGGGAAAGGAAACATGTTTGTAGGAATTGCATGATTCAGAATAAACCATGCACAGCTTAACCATTTTAATCGTGCACATGTTTTATTAATTCGGATGTTAATCCAATATGCAACGCATGATGGTTCGTTAATTTGGGCTTCTAGAGTTCCCACAGGGTTAGGGAGATAATGGGGATCTGCTGATTGAGGTTTTACCACAGGTGCAAATGTTGATTTATTTCCTTTTGAAATCGATTTATAAACCTTGATTCATCTTTGTGACCTCAGACATTGTTTGAAGCAGGGGTCCTGGATCGGCACCGGCCTGTGTCACGCCAGCAATTGGCCGAGCAAGCAAATGATGCCCCATTCTTGGGATCCAGGCAGTAGGCAAAACCATGCTCCTTTTGGTCCGCAGAAAAACATTTCTCCACGGAACCGGTCCCTGGTACCAAAAGTTGGGGGCCGCTGGTTTAAAGGATTGTTTTTCACTCTATGCCTCCATAGAAGTCATTAGAACAAATAAGTAGGAAATAGAAATCCAAAATGTACTTTAAATGTATTTCTCCAGTATTTGGAGTCCTTTCTAGAAGTTAAATCCAGAAGGGTCTCCTGATTCTCCTCCAGAGATAGAGAATTCATTTTACCTAATAAAATTCCCCTTTCTTCCCTGACATTGATAGTTAGGTAAGATTCACTTTCTTTGATTTTTCCTTTGGGGAAGGAAGCTCACTAGTTAAATTAGTCCCCCTGTGTTTCTGGATATTTGGTAGATTTTCTGTTTTAGGAAGGTAAACTGGAAATCTTTTGTACTTCCTCTGGAGACCAAAGATTAAACTAGGGCCAGATCTTCCACAGATCAGCCTGCCTTAGGAGGAGGATTGGACAGGACAGCATCTTCACGTGTTGTTTCACTGGTTAAGTCCACACCTTCTAATTCTTGGAATTTCTTTCCATCTCAGAAATACAACCTGCAAGCCATTTGTATATCTTCAAAATTGTCTTTTGGTTAAAGAGGGCTGAATGACGTACTATGGTCAGTCCTGAGGCTAGAGGAAGAATCCTATGAATAAAAAGCATTTGGAGATCCACAAGATTCCTTGAACCCATTTGGAGTTGCGTTACAGAACAGAAAAAGAATGGAGATACAACTTTTAGCAAGTGAGGGAATTGGAAAAGGCCCTTTTGCCATTCAGCTTGAAAGTTGTGGGGATGGCAGTTCAAGAACTGGGCAGAAGATCGTACAGAAGGAAACCATCCATTCAGAAGTTCAGCTCTGGAACTTCAGGAGCATCCAATACCAGAAGGCTGAGGGTCCCCGAGGACTTTGCAACCAAATCCACAACTTCTGTAGGCGATGGCTGAGACCGGAAAAGCACACCAAAGCCCAGATGCTGGACCTGGTTGTTCTGGAGCAGCTCCTGGCTATCCTGCCCCCAGAGATGGAGAGCTGGGTGCAGGAGTGCGGAGCAGAGACTAGCTCCCAGGCAGTGGCCCTGGCTGAAGGTTTCCTCTTGAGCCAGGCGGAGGAGAAGAAAGAACAGGTCGAGTTGCAGGTGAGAGACCTTCATCTAGGGAACCCAGAATGAAATAAAGATTTTCTTTGAATTCTTTATCGCTCCTTCCCAGGCTTCTCTGGTATTCATAGTATGTGGAGATGTCCCACCAGTTTTGTAGGACATTATTCCATTCATTACTCCCTCAGTCTCATTGATGGATTTTGGAGGGACTTTCAGGTTGTGTTCAGAGAACAAGAATCCACTTTATGTTGTGTGATGTCCATTAATTCTTCTTTCTCCTTCCTCCTATTTCACTGTGGAGATCAAAGATTCCGAGGGAAAGAGGAATCCATCAAATCCCCCTCAGGAGCTGTTTCTCAGGAGGATCTCTCAGGAAGAGGACACCTCAGGTAAAGCGAAGCTCGTCCCATAATCCAGAGAGGTCCCAGCTACCTAACCTTTTCTATCTCTTCCCTTCTGTAGAATACCTCCTATTTTGTTAATTATGATGCATTTTAAAATTCTATATTCCTCACAGAGAAACAAAGAATGGGGTTTTCTGGTGTTTTTGATGGAGCTGAAACAATGGTTGAACCTCCAAATCAAGTAAGTTATGGAAATTAATTTATTAGATTTGTATTCTCCCTTTCCTTCAAGAAGAGAAGCTGGTGTGCAGACCATTCTCCCCTTCCATTCCCCCTGCCCCATTTAGACTGGATTATTTTTGTGTTCCTGAGCAACATGGAAAAGGGAATAGCGGGTTCAAGTTGCAACGTGGAAAACGGGTTGAAGTTGTTCTCAGCCAACTTAGTTCCCTCAGAAGACTGTTGTTGTGACACAATGATTTGTCATTTCTACCCTCAAATTCTGTTTAGGATTTTTTTTTAAAGACTACTAGTTAATTTGTTCTGCTAGCTAGTCTTCCAAATAGGCTTTTACAAGAAGTATTTTTTTTTAGAAAAAGGAGTAAACTATCACAGTGGCAGCAAATGCTAAACAAAGACCCATTCTTTTTGTAATTCTTTCCACAGGTAATTTTCTCCTCTTTGTTTTCTCCAGTTTAGTTGTTAGCTCCGACTATGGAGATTCTCAGTCATCCAGGTCATGATTGTTCCAAAGGTGCTTTTTCTTTGCAACTGGACTTTCTTGTTTTTCTTTGAAGAACGTTTTGCTTCTCATTCAAGAATCTTCTTCAGTTCTGAGGAAGCTTCTTGGATGAAAAGCAAAACATCTTCAAACAAAACCAAGAAAGTCCAGTTACCTCTTGAAAAAGCACCTTTGGGACTCAGACTATTAGATTGATAGATTATAGACAGTCAGAAAGATCCATTGAGCCAGTAGTAGAATTAGCTTACTGAAAGGCATTGAAAGTTCTGCAGAATCAATCGACTTGATAAAACATGCCCAAATAGTTCTTCAGTCAGACGTTTTTGATTGTTTATTTTCTCACATAAACCTTGGAATCCTCCATTTACTGCCATTTAACTTGGTGCATAACTTTACTTTGGGATTTTGTGAACAATGGACCAGATCTTGAGAATCCTCCTTGGGCTGTTCTGTTCCTTTTTCCTTGTTCAGGATGACCTTGTGTCCTTTGAAGAGGTGGCTGTGTATTTCTCCAAGGAAGAGTGGTCTCAGCTGGATCCTGACCAAAAAGTACTACATAATGAAGTCATGCTGGAAAATTATACAAATGTGACCTCTCTGGGTAAGGATTTGCTACTCATTAATCAGAGAGTTTCAGAAAGTTTGTAGTTAGTTACCATTAGCTATTTCTTATTAATAATCCCCAGTTCATCTCCTGGGAAGGAGAAGGAAAAATATCTGGCTTTCTCCTGCTCCAGGGAAGGAATAGCAACAGCAATAGCACTTAGACTTACATATCACTCCACAGTGCTTTACCACACTCTGTGAGTGGTGTACAATATCAGCATATTGCCCCCAACAATCTGGGTCCTCGTTTTACCGAACTCAGAATGGAATGCTGAGTCAAGCCGGTCAGGATTGAACTCCTGGCACTGCACCACCAGAGCTCCTCTTATAAGATCTTTGGGACAGCTAAAAGGAAAGAGGTCTATGGTTGTTTAGATGCTTCCTGTGCCACTTCTCATCTGCTGAATTTTTCCATTTCTATTTCAATCTGTCAGTGATAAACTAACTTCTTGGCTTGAGGAGATGCTCAGCTACATAACACCAATATCAGCTACTTGAGGCCAGATGCTTTTTCTTATCTATCCTAGAAAGGGTTGTCATTTCTTCCGGTTCTTGGGTTAAAATTTTTTGTTGCTTTTCATTTCTATCCTGAGTCTTGGGATTAGGGGCTAACCAGTACAGGTAGTCCTCGAGTTACGAATGTAATGGACTCTGCCCATTCCACTCGTGGGAATCTTGTTCTGCAAACGAGATCACTCCCTTGCTCATTAAGATGCATGTGGCTCGTTAAGTGAACATAAGGTATCTCAGGGTGGGGAAGGCCATGGAGGGCCTAGTGATGGAATAGGTCCCCAAGGCCTCCTCAACCCACTAAGATACCTCATGCTTCCCCCTCCCTTCCTGCCTTGCAGGACTCACGTTGAAAAGATCCGTCTCCTCTGCCACGCTTCCTCCTGTTGCCTGGCTCTAAGGCTGGGGGACTCTTCCATGTCTCTCCAATAGTCCGATGCAGGCCCCGGAGGCCTTCTCCAGATCTAGGCAGCAGCGGCCTGGAAAAGGCCTCTGGCACCCAGATTGGGCCACTGGAGGGCCACAGAAGCGTTCCCCTGTCTTCAGATCCAGGCGTCAGCAGTTTGGAAAAGGCCTCAGATGCTCCGATCCAGCCTCCAAAGGCAGGGGGAAGTGTCCCGTGGCCTCAGATCCGGGTGGCAGCGCCCTGGAAAAGGCCTCCAACGCCCCGATCCAGCCTCCGGAGGTACGTGGAAGTGTCCCCGGCTTTGGTTCCGTTCTCTGTTGCAGAGAACAGAGGCCTAAAGTAGTATGAGATCACGTGAGACCACTAGCGTGAGATCTTGCCCCAGTGATCTCCCGTGATCTTGCATTACTTTAGGCTTTCATTCTCTGTGAACGCATTGAAAGCTTGTAGCAGCCAAGAAAGTGAAGGTGATGTGTCTGACTAATGAAACACTTCAAAGAACTTTCAGGCATGGTTTAACCTAAAAAAGCCTTTATTAGTGTAGAGGAGTGTCAGCACAGCATGATGGATGCCAAGATCTGAATTTCCCTTCCCTTTGCACATAACATTCCAGGCATTTCCCCTCCCCTATTTTGGGGTCATGATTCACATCTTCCAATTAACATGGAGGGCAAAGATTCACTTCCATTCCTTTTCCCTGGGCTTTCCTTACTAATCTCCTCCCTTTTCTCTGTCATCTGAATTAACTCTAAAAATACCAGACAGTTCTGCATACTTTGTCAAAGCAAGAATATTCAATATTAGCAGAAGGATTTCAATCTTCGCGGGGTGAGTATTGAAGGCCTGGTACCTAGGGAGATCCAGGGTAGAGGTGGGGAGGGAGGGAATAACCAGGGTGAATGTTGCAGAGCCTCTGCGGTCGCTCATAAGGGCAAACGACTGCCGTGCTGCTGCAATATTTGTAATTTTGGGACTTGCTTATAAGCACTAATAGAAAAACCCCTGTTTCTTTCTCTGCAGCTATGTGATTTTGGCAAGAGAAAATGAATAGTAAAGGGAAATTAGTTTGGATAGAAAAAAAGGACTTGTTACAAAATTGTTTCAGTTCTGAGAGGTCTCTGCTGAAATTAACACACTCCAATAAATCTTACGTTATCTCCTAATATCTCCTTGACTGTTTCCCCTAATTATTCCTTAACTGAAAACTAACTTTGAGTGAAATTTCGGGGTGTTTCTCTGAAAATAAGCATTAGCTTGATTTTTATCCATGCGCTGAATATAAACTCTATGCCAAAAATAACCCCTAGTTAAGCCTCTGTCTTACTGTCTCGTTGTTTGCGGCTGCAACAGGGCAGGAAAGTGCATAACACCACCATGAGATGAGGTAGGTGGTGGGAGAGGTGCCCCATGTGTCCCATACCCGTGTACCTCAGGGCCCCCGCAACCAGGCCACTCCCCACTGGTGACCTCTCCCCGCCTATTCAATGATCCGGCTGTGTACCTGCTTCTTTCCTTTCACTTCTCCCTGAGGTGGAGTGCCATACTACGGAGTATGGGTGGGAGAGAGGCTCGGTCCCCTCACCCGGTCCCCCTCCACTGTTTTGGAGCCAGGAGGGAGTTATGGCAAAAGGCTTCTGCCACTGCTGAGCATCAGCTACGTCCGCTGCTGGAGGGGCTTTTTTGGATCCCTGCTGCCTTGCCCCTCAGATCATGTGTCTGCTGGAGGCTGTCTCCTCCACCAGCCGCCTCAGGAGGGTCGGGGAGGGTGCTGAAGCTACCAGGCATCCTACCTGCAGCACCTGTGCCAGGCTGCCCCTTCTGCATCAAAGCTGGAATGCCACTCCATTTCAGTAGATGCCAGCTTTGCCCTCCAGTGGGCCTGGGCAGTTAGTGGAGAGAGACGGGCCCGTTTCAGCACCTGGAGCGGTTGGGGGTTTACTTGCCACTTGTTTTACAGCTCCGTTGTATTTGTCCGCCGCCATGGAGCTGGAGAGCTTGGTGTTCCAACGCCCAGTTCCCCTTGCTTCCCCAAAGCATTCACTAGCCTGCTTTTCAGCTTCGTTGTGTTTCTCTACTGCCGCAGAGCTGGACAGCTTGGCACACCACCGCCCAACTCCCATCTCTTCCCCAAAGCATTCCTTCACTAACTTGCTTTCCAGCTCGGTTGCATTTCTCCATCGCCTCATGTAGAGAAACAAAAGTTTGTGAGGCTAAAAAAAAGTTCAAAAAAAATTCAATCAGACCTTCCAACTTTTCGAGATCTTTTTGTGTGTGTGTGTCTGAGAAGTTGGAAGGTCTGATTGACATTTTTTTAGGGGGGGGGTCCCACAAACATCTTTTGTTTCCCTGCACGTGCGGCGGCGCAGAAATGCAATCAAGCTGGAAAACAGGTTATTGAAGGAATGGTTTGGGGAAGAGGGGGGATCTTGACAGTGGTATGGCAAGGTGACGGAGAAATCTGATGGACATGGAAAGCAGGCTAGCAAATGAATGCTTTGGAAAAGCGAGTGGAGCTGGGCAGTAATGTGCCAAGCTCCCCAGCTCCGCGGTGGCAGAGAAACATGGTGGAGAGTGGAAGGTTACTATGATTTGGGGCCAGGAATAGAAGCTAAGCATGTTTTTGGTAGAAAGTGGGTAACCCACCTTAACTGCTTCTTTTTAGCAACCCAACAGTTTGGTTGCTAAGCGCCCCAAACACTTTTCACCCAGACCGTGAAATGACGGAGACTGAAAGCTTCTTCTGCTTGCAAATGGGGCGGTTTCCAAGCAGCTCTTGCTTGTAAAGCAAAATCCTCTCTTCCTAAGGCAGTAGCAAACACAGCTAAACCTGGGGGGGAACCAGCTGTTCTCTCTTATAAGGTGAAACCCTTCTTTTTTTCCAGCATTAACATAACAGTAACAGCTTAATTTGGGGGAGAGAGCCAGCACGTTTGCCTTATTTTGCAGAGTATTAGCATACACTGTAACACAAAGCCTTCTTTGCTTTGGCGCTTCTAAACTTGTAAGAGGAGCTATGTGTCCCCATCCTGACTTGCTGCTCCAGCAAAGGAACACCCCCTAGCCCTTTGTTTAGCCAAAAAAGTATTTTATTAAAGCCAAAGTGGTTACAAGAGCAGTGAAGCTGGATCTGGCATTTTTGCATGCAAAAGATGCAATTAACTTTCCCTCCCCCCCCCCCCCGGCCATTCCCTTGTTATAAGCCAATGATGGCGAACCTTTTAGAGACCGAGTGCCCAAACTGCAACCCAAAACCCACTTATTTATCGCCGGGTGCCAGATGGACGTGGCCCACTGGGTGGGCATGGCTGTGGTGGTCATGGCAGATTGGGTGGGAATGGCCAAGGTGGGCATGATCACCTCGATGTTGCTCGTGGGGAGGGACGCCTGTGGGGGCCAGCCAGGGTTGGGGGAGATCCAAGGGGTCTCTGCCAGGTGGGGCGGTGGGCAGGAGGCTGGTCCTGCGGGGTGAGGCAAGGCGAGGCGGGGGGGTACCATTGTTACAGGGCAAGGTGTGGCAGGGGCAGAGGCGGCTGCTGCCTGACACCATCGACCTCTGTACTCAGAGGCCAGCGAGCGCATGGGTGCTGGGATGTATCCAGCCATGTGGATCCTTGGCGAGTTAGTGGGCGGCTGGTTGAAGAGGGACAGTTGCCATCTCCAGGGCATGGCCTCTGTGCCCACAGAGAGGGCTCTGAGTGCCGCCTCTGGCACTCATGCCATAGGTTCGCCACCACTGTTATAAGCTAATATCCAGTTAGGTGTTTAGATTTTGCTTGGGGAATGCAGGCTTTCTAGTTCTGCATTCAGATGTTTAGATTGGCTGATGCTTCTAATGCCTCGGGCTGGCATGGCTTGATTTCCATCCCATCCCGCTTCCTCCTTACATTCCAATCCTCTCTTCCCTTCCCCAATTGATAATGTCAGGCTTTCAGCTTGCAATACTTGGCTTGCAGAATGTCATCCATAACACTGTGTTTTAGACTTTGTGTCCTTTAATTGTCAGGATAAAGGAGGGAAAAGAAACAGTCCAGGTTTTAGCAGCTTCTCTCGTTGCATCTTCCTAAAGCCCCATTGGCCAAAATGAAAGAGCAGCATTCTTCCTGCTCTTGTTGGAAGCGGCACCTTCACTTTAGCAGTAATTACCCACTGAGCGAAGAGAAGCAGCCTGCTCCTTAGAAAACTGAAGGCATTTTACGAATGTATGGGTGGAGTAGGCATAGGGACTCATTCATAGAACAGGATCCTCTTTCAAATCCTCGAGGTACAAATATAATCGGCAGGCTCCATTACATTTGTAGCTCAACGATTATCTGTATATTGCAATTTCGCAAAAATTTAGAAGGTAATTCACTTTCTACAGTTTGATCTTTTCCCCTAACCTTGTTATCATTTTCATTTCTCTTTTCCTTTGGAGGCAATAATGGGCAGGAGAATAAAGATTCTGAGGAGCCATTCCAAGTGATCCACCATGAAGAAAGAATAAAGAAACGTATAGTACAAATGGAAGAAGAACATTATGAGAGAAACCAGTTGAGTAATTGGAATCAGGGCAGTTCATCAACCATTCATGCTTCAATGCAAGATCTTCTTCTCCATCAAGGGACAATAAAGAAGAAATGCATTGGGAAAAGTGTAAAGTTAATCAAAGCTAAATTGCATGTAAATGAACATTGTCCAATCCAAAACAAAGGCGAAGATGCTGTAAGTAGACACAGTGGGAAAAAATACAATGGGACTTTCACTCTTTTTCTTGGAAATAAGTCCCTCACATCTCAAAAAGGGATTGACACAGAAGAGAAGCGTTATAAATGCTTAGAATGGGAAAATAATTTTAGAAAAAACAGACAACTTATTGTCCATAAAAGGATTCACACAGGGGAGAGACCATACAAATGTGTTGACTGTGGAAAACTCTTCTGTCAAAAGTCTTCCCTTACTTACCATCAAATGATCCACACAGGGGAGAAACCGTATAGGTGCATGGAGTGTGGAAAAACCTTTGCTTGCAGCAGTCGACTTACTTCGCACAAAAGGATCCACACAGGGGAGAAGCCGTTTAAATGTATGGAGTGTGGAAAGACCTTTGGTCAGAGCAGCCATCTTACCTCCCATCAAAGAATCCATACAGGGGAGAAGCCATTTAAATGCATGGAGTGTGGAAAGACATTTAGTCGGAATGATTATCTTACTGTCCATCAAAGAATTCACACAGGAGAGAAGCCATTTAAATGCATGGAGTGTGGAAAGACCTTTATTTCGAACGGACATTTTACTGCCCATCAAAGAATCCACACAGGGGAGAAGCCATTTAAATGCATGGAGTGTGGAAAGACCTTTATTTCGAACAGTCATCTTACTGCCCATAAAAGGATCCACACAGGGGAGAAGCCATTTAAATGCATAATGTGTGGGAAGACCTTTGCTCGGAGCACTCAACTTTCTTCCCATCAAATAATCCACACAGGGGAGAAGCCATTTAAATGCAAGGAGTGTGGAAAGACCTTTACTAAAATAACTCATCTTACTGCCCATAAAAGGATCCACACAGGGGAGAAGCCATTTAAATGCATCGAGTGTGGAAAGACATTTAGTCGGAATGATCTTCTTACTGTCCATCAAAGGATTCATACAGGAGAGAAGCCATTTAAATGCATGGCATGTGGAAAGACTTTTGCACAAAGCGCTCATCTTTCTTCCCATAACAAGATCCACACAGGGGAGAAGCCATTTAAATGCATGGAGTGTGGAAAGACATTTAGTCGGAACGATTATCTTAGTCTCCATCAAAGAAGTCACACAGGAGAGAAGCCATTTAAATGCATGGAGTGTGGAAAGACCTTTATTTGGAGCAGTCATCTTACTGCCCATCAAAGAATCCACACAGGGGAGAAGCCATTTAAATGCATGGAGTGTGGAAAGACCTTTGCTGATAGCAATCGACTTACTGTTCACAAAAGGATCCACACAGGGGAGAAGCCATTTAAATGCCTCGAGTGTGGAAAGACATTTGCACAAAGCGGTCATCTTTATTCACATAATAAGATCCACACAGGGGAGAAGCCATTTAAATGCATGGAGTGTGGAAAGGCCTTTGCTAGGAGCACTCAGCTTTCTTCCCATAAAAGGATCCATACAGGGGAGAAGCCATTTAAATGCCTCGAGTGTGGAAAGTCCTTTAGTCGGAATGATCTTCTTACTATCCATCAAAGGATTTATACAGGAGAGAAGCCATATAAATGTATGGAATGTGGGAAGACATTTACTCAAAGAACACTTCTTATTTCCCATAAGATGAGGCACACAGGATAGAAGAACCTTTCTCACAGGAGTCAACTTACAATTCATAAAAGGATCCAAACAGATCCAACCCCCTGCTGAGGCAGGAAACCCTATACCATTTCGGACAAGTGGCTGTCCAGTCTCTTCTTAAAAACTTCCAGTGTTGGAGCATTCACCGCTTCTGGAGGCAGGTTGTTCCACTGGTTAATTTTTCTAATTGTCAGGAAGTTTCTCCTTAGTTCTAGGTTGCTTCTCTCCTTCATTAGTTTCCATCCGTTGCTTCTTGTCCTGCCTTCAGGCACTTTGGAAAATAGCTTGACTCCCTCTTCTTTGTGGCAGCCCCTGAGATATTGGAACACTGCTATCATGTCCCCCCTCATCCTTCTCTTCATTAAACTAGACATACCCAATTCCAGCAGCCATTCCTTATATGTTTGAACCTCCAGTTCCCTAATCATCTTTGTTGCTCTTCTCTGTACTCTTTCTAGAGTCTCAACATCTTTTTTACATAGTGATGACCAAAACTGGATGCAGTATTCCAAGTGTGGCCTTACTAAGGCATTGTAAAGTGGTATTAATACTTCATGTGATCTTGATTCTATCCCTCTGTTAATGCAGCCTAGCACTGTGTTGGCTTTTTTGGCAGCTGCAGCACATTGGTGGCTCATATTTAAGTGATTGTCCACTAGGACTCAGAGATCCCTCTCACAGTTACTACTATTGAGCAAGGTACCCCCTATACTATACCTGTACATTTGGTTTTTCTTGCCTAAATGTAGAACCTTACTACACACTTCCCTCCATGTAGATGCAGTTCCATTGAGGACCACATGCTGATATGTCCGGTCAGCCAGCTACGAATCCATCTGGTGGTGATGCTGTCTAACCCACATTTTTCTATCTTACCAAGTAGTAGGTTGTGATCTACTTCATCCATTGCCTTACTGTAGTCCAAGTAAATTATATCTGCAGCATTCCTCTGATCCACTCTTTTTGTCACTTGGTCAAAGAATGCAATAAGATTTGTCTGGCATGATATGTTTTTGACAAACCCATGTTGGCTTTTAGTAATGACTTTGCCTCTAGGTCCGGGGTGTCAAACTGCTGGGGCACGGGCCGGTTTCATCATACCGGAGCCGCGTCCACCCCATTGCCGGCAATGGCAAAATAGTCCTCATACGTCTCGTGACGTCACGAGTTTGACATGTCTGCTCTAGGTGTTCGCTGATTCGTTGTTTGATTATCTTTTCCAGAATCTTCCCAGGTATTGAGGTCAGGTTGATAGGTCTGTAACTTCCTGGATCTATTTTTTTTCCTTTTTTTAAGATGGGAACAACATCAGCTCTTTTCCAGTCCTCTGGTAGTTCCCCAGTGCTCCAGAATCTTTGAAAAATATAGTTCATTGGTTCTGAGATCACATCTGCCAGTTCCTTGAGAACCTTGGGGTATAATCCATCTGATCCTGGTGATTTGAACTCGTCTAGGCTGGGACAGGTGCTCACCATTTTCTTGCCTATCTTAACTTGTGTTTCTATTCTGTTTTTTACGGCTCTATTTTTGATAGGTTGGTCTGTTTTTTCCCTTTGTGTAAAGACAGATGCATGGAGTGTAGGAGGATCTTTACTCAAAGAAGTCATCTTATTTCCCATAATATGAGGCATATAGGGGAGAATAAATGCATGGAGTGTGGAAAGACCTTTACTCAAAGATTTCATCTTATTTCCCATAAGTTGAACCATACAGAGGAGAAACCACACAAATGTATGGAGTGTGGAAACACCTTTCCTGATAGATGTGGACTTTGCACAAAAAGATCAACACAAGGGAGAAGCCATTTAAATGCATGGAGTGTGGATAAACCTTTAGCTGGAACAGTCACCTTACTGCCATCAAAGGACACACACGGAAGAAGCCCTTTAAATGCATGGAGTGTGGAAAGACTTATAATTGGAACAGTGATCTTACTGCTCATCAAAGGAGTCACACAAGGGAGAAGCCATTTAAATGCATGGAGTGTGGGAGGATCTTTACTCAAAGAAGTCATCTTATTTCCCATAATATGAGGCACACGGGAGAAACCGCAGAAATGCATGGAGTGTGGAAACATCTTTCCTGATAAACGTGAACTTACTCTTTCCAAAAGGATCCACATGGGAGAAGCCATTTAAATGAATAGAGTGTGGAAAAACCTTTACTTGGAACAGTCACCTTAGTTCCCATAGCAAGATCCACAAAGGGGAGTAGCCACATAAATGCATGGAGTGTAGAAAGACCTTTAATCTTAGAGATCAACTTACTTCCCATAAGATGGTCCACTTAGGATAAACCACATAAATGCCTTGGAATATGCAAAGTGTTTCAGTGATAATGTTTCCCTTACTTCCTATAAAAGGATCACCCTCGGGAAAAACTTTACAACTCCATGGAATGTGGAAACAGCTTCAGATAATAGTGTTTTCTTTAATAAGGAGTAGCCTTATCAATTCAGTGTGGGAGGAGCCTCAACAGGAATAGTAATCTAAAATCTCGTGCAAGGGTCTACTTGGATAATAATTCTTATAAATACTAGACGTACTTCGATATGATCCAAAGAAGACAAGTGAAGGCTCAATCCTTATTCTTTTAGATAAGTAGGAGGTTCTAAGGCAAAAATGAGAACCAGTGGAGATTAAGTGCATTAATAGGCCTGAAAGTGATGCATAAATATCAATATTTAAGTGATGCAGGTTCCCCAATCATTTCAAGAAACTCCCTCTGATGGATAGATAGATAGATAGATACTGTGGGCACAATGGCACACATTAAAAATGAAATTTAGTTGCTTGCTCTCAAAGTGTACACATCTCAAATATATCCACTAGAGCAGAGTTGGAGGTAAAAATGCAATTGGTCCTGAATCCCGCATTATAGTAAGCTTTCCTTTGCTTAATCTCTTCACAATCTACCTTTCTACCCTCCTTCGCATTATGTAATGCAAGAAAGAAAACCGTAAGGAGAATGGGGTTATAGTGATGCTGAAGTAGAAGATGCAACTCAGGCTGTGTGTCCCAACTGTGTAGTGATCTTTCCTCGCCTTCTCTCATGTTGGCTCCAAAATAAAAGTAAAGAGAGAACTTAAAATGTGCTACCCTAAAACATATTGAAGTATCAGCAAAGGAAAGGGAATTTTGGAAACTGAGCCCAGAAATACATTTAGGATAAGCACTCTAGGGATGTGTGGGAGATATTTGCTACATCTGAGTGTGCTGTAAAACACAAAACAATTACTGCTTCTTGGACATAAAAATAATTGAACTTGATTCTACTGAATAAAATAGGGATAAGAGATGGACAATAGGAACGAGAAAGTATTTTTCAATCAAAGTGTCTTTATGCCACAGAATCCACACCAAAAATCTATGTAAATGTACAGTATATAGCATGGAAAGAGCTTCAGAGGGAGAGTTTCCTTTTCATCAAAAGAGCCACAGTGATGAGAAGGCTTATAAATGTACAGTCTTCCGAGAAGCTGCCAAATTCTGCTTTGCTGTGGGGTTGAAAGGGGCTGGGAAAAGATAAAACAGATTGTATTACATTTACCTGTAACCTTAGATTAAATTAATAAAATACAATTTGTATGAATTTTTTTCTGTCATAGTTAATGATCTTAGAGCACATTACAAATGTGATTATTCTTGGAGGGACCATAATTGAAGGTTTTAGAGTCCAGTTTGAACTTGTTAACTGAAAAGTGGCTTAGTGATACTTCCTAGCATTGTGGAAATATCTGTACCTTTAAGTCTGTTCTAAAGTATTAGTTGTTCCTTTGCCTTCTTGAAGTAACATCTCTAACAGCTTTCTGCGCAAGCTAGAAGGTTTTAACAGCAATGGTTGAGCAGAAGTGTCTAAGCCAGTGGTTCTCAACCTTTCTAATGCCGTGACCCCATAATACAGTTCCCCATGTTGTGGTGACCCCCAACCACTTATACATCGCCGGGTGCCAGGGGCGTGGCCAAGTGGGCGTGGCCACCAAGTGGGCGTGGCCACCATGTTGTGTAGGCAGAATCTGCCCAATATTTGCTGAAATACATTGCACTCAGA